>NC_134687.1:261414694-261714694 GCF_050947455.1 Rhinoderma darwinii
TTATTATGTACAGTGTTTGTGTAATAAAGATTTAAACTTTTATATATACATTGGCGATAAAGGCTCTTATTTGTCTCTTTGTGGTATATGGATTATCATGGAGCTGCCTAGATGATATCGGGGGACAGTTGTGGTTTAAACAGTTCCCAGCCCTTGTTACAAATTCGTTTGGAGTCTATATATTGAATCATTTATGATGTGTACGCTGTAAAAAAATAAAATAAAAACTGCTTTCTATCACTTATTGTGGGGCACGAGGTGTGTTGATGAATTTAACCTCCATGTGCCTCACATTAATAGTAATTAACCCCATCATGTACCTTACATATTAACCCATTATGACTAAGAAACATGATGGGGTTAATTACTATTAATGTGAGGCACGAGGTGTGATGAATTTTGAACCTCCATGTGCCTCACATTAATAGTAATTAACCCCATCATGTACCTTACACATTAACCCATTATGACTGAGAAAGATGATGGGGTTAATTACTATTAATGTGAGGCACGTGGAGGTTAAATTCATCATCGCACCACGCGCCTCACATCAGAAAATGAAAGAACTATTTTTGTTTTTATCACTGTTGGCAAAGTATCGAATTGGTATCGAAATCGCAATACTAAACAAAGTATCGGTATCGAAATCCAAATTCTGGTATCGTGACATCCCTACTCAGTGCATAGGGTCGGCTCCCATCCCTACTTTCCTATCTCCTGCTGGAGCTATTTTAGCTTTGAAATGTGCTCTGCAGCATGTACGGTTCACAGGGACCCACAGCGACCCTCGCTTCTAGTGGGAAGACGGGCGCCATTTTATCTAAGAGCGACAGCCACTGCAGTCATCGCAGTTGTCGTCTGTCAATTGAAATGAATTGCCAGGCCCTGCCTGCTGTGAATGCAGGACCACCCGTCAATTTATTTGAATTGTCGCCTCCTCCTGCCCCACACCCTTACCTAACACTTCAATGTGACTGCTAGTAACCCCGGTCACGTAGCTAATACAGGGACTCTTCTGTCACTTTGGGAGTCCATGAATTAGCATTTTCTGGTGCACAGGACCTCCCAGATGCGTCACAATTATTAATAACGATTAATATTTCTGCCGGATCTCTAGTTCCTGTGTGCCACAATAGGAACTACAGTTCATTGACCTCTAGTTTCTTAGGGGAGAAGACAGAAGACTGCAGTAGGTGAGTAGAAGTATTATTTTTCATACTGGTTATGTTTTGTTTTTTGTTTTGCAGGTTCCGCTGGACCATTTGGACAACGTCGTAGATTCGTTGGATTACTTTGATGATCTAAATTTTTTTTAATAAAATGGTCAGAGGGTTACGTGAGGGAGTTTTTATTTCAATTAAAAAAATAGTATGTCTTTTTTTTTATACTTTATTACCGTCTTCGTAATAGCCGCTGTCTGACAGCAGCCATTACTAAGGCTGGGGCTTAGTGTTAACCAGTAAAAAGGCTAGCACCAACCTCCCATTATTACCCCAGTACCCACCGCTATCAGGGGTACCAGGAAGAGCCAGGTACGATCCAGGATCCAACCATCTGAAGGGATGACGGTGCCCAGCCGTCGCGTCATATGTTTAGGTATTGGATTGTACCCGGCTCTTCCCGGTACCCCTGACGGCGTTGGATACCGGGGTAATAATGGGAGGTTGGTGCTAGCCTTTTTAATGGTTAACAGTAGGCTCCAGCCTTAGTAATGGATGCTGTCAATCAGATAGCGGCCATTACACTGGCGGTAATAATGTATTAAAAAAACACATGGACATAAGAAACATTTTTTAATTTAAATAAAAACTCCCTCACACAACCCACTTTCACCATTTTATTTTAAAAAAATAAATGAAAAAAACAGATCCTCAAAGTAGTCAAATAAATCTACGGCGTAGTCCAAACGGTCCATTGGAACCAACCGGGAAAAAAAGAAAGTATGAAAAATAAAAAAATATACGCTTTCCTTCTCCCCTGCAATGCACTAGAATCTAGAGGTAAAAATAAATAAAAATAATTCCCCATCAGACTCTGCTACCTGTCAACTGAAAAGTCTTTCGCCAGAGGGAAATTTTTTCCCCATGGCAGAGTACCAGGTCCCAGGCTCGGGTCAAGCTTTCTTTTACTCCACCATTGGGGAAAAAAATTTCCTCTGGTGCAAGATTTTTCCATTGACATGTAGCAGTTCTATTGCGGTGGTGTTAGGGAGGACGAACTCAGCAATTCCACAATGCCCCCAAAATGGGCCGCTACTCTTGGAAAAGTGCTGTGTGCTTGCCTCCAGGCTAAAATGTGCCAGCCAGCCCTGGGCCGTTGACTCCCTGCCCCACCGTTTTCTCTCGTAGACTACAGCCTGGTTTAGGCCTGCGGTCTACAACAGTCCAAGAGCACGCTATTGACGTCATCAGCCTAGCGCGATTACGTCACTGCATCATGCCATCCGCGCTGGGCCACTGAACTCAGCAGAAAGTCAGAACGTCCGGCTGTGGTTACTTGAATAGATTTGTGGGGGGGGGGGGCCTTTCTATAGTTCGCCTCAGGCAGCAAAGGGGCTAGGTTCACCCCTGTGCTTAATTATCTGTTTAACTAATTGGGTTTCGGTCTGGGTTGTCACATCTCTTGGTCAACAATAGAAAGAGATCAGCAGCACATCACAGTCCCAGAGACCATTCACAGGAAGCATTCAAATAGGGGAAAATTGTTCTCGGTCTGTGCAGGCAGTGTCAAGTTGTAGCCTCTCCAACTACAAAGCAGACACAAAAAGGTAGAAATAACTGCAGCACACTCGTTATCCAGGTATAAAAAAAAAAGGTGTCTTTATTTCACCTTAAAAAGCAACGTTTCGACCCCAATGAGGGTAGCATTAAAAAAAAGTGCAAATGTGCAGTTTATATAGAGGAAATTACATCATAACACTAATTGCAAATGTCAGTACAGGTGTAACATCATCGTGTACAAAACACACAATACATCAAAAAAAGTACAATACAAAGCATTACATATAATATAAACAATACCCTAATGGATAGATGGCTGTCAAATGCTCGTTAATGTTCAATTTATTCATATATCGGCGGTATATCGTATAGGTGTATTTGGGAAAATAGAGATTAGAAAGTCATGCAGTTTAATATCAATTACGTCCATAGCCAAAGCATCATCAACTAGGAATTTTACTCTATGTATAATGTTAAATTTCGGATCAGAGTAAACTCTCTCATATACATTGGTATCATTCAGTTGACCCTCAATTTCAGCAATATATTTAACAGTATCCATAATTACTATCGCTCCCCCTTTATCCGCTGTTCTTATTGTAATATAGGGGTTATCACATAATGTTTTAAGGGATTTGACTTCTGCACCTAATAAATTAGGTTTAAATGAGTGTTTAGCTGTTTTTCGTTTGAGCTCTGCTACATCCTTTTTTACCAATGAGATATTAGCCTCAACTGCACTACACGTAGCAGGAGGTTGAAAAGCGCTTTTGCTATATAAACCAACATTATTCAATGTCATCATATTAGACTCACACTTCTCCGGAATACAAACCGCATTATCATGAATTTTTTTATCATTATTAACCCCTTAGTGACCAGCCTTTTTTAGGCCCTAATGACCAAGCTATTTTATTCGTTTTTCTATAGTCGCATTCAAAGAGCTATAACGTTCTTATTTTTTCGTCTACATAGCTGTATGAGGACTTGTTTTTTGCGGGATTAGTTGTGCTTTTTAATGGCACCATTTTTGGGTACATATAATTTTTATATTAACTTTTATTAACCTTTTTGGGGGGGGATTATAAAAAAAAACTGAAATTCCGCCATTGTTCTATGCGTTTTTAAATTGACGCCGTTCACTATGCGACGTAATTAACATGTTACCTTTATTCTATGGGTCGGTACGATTACGGCGATACCACATATGTAGAGGTTTTTTTATGTTTTACGACTTTTGCACAATAAAAACACTTTTGAACTAAAATTATTTGCTTTTGCATCGTCGCTTTCCAAGAGCCGTAATTTTTTTATTTTTCCATCAATGTAGTGATTTTTTGGGCTTGTTTTCTGCGGGATAAGACGTAGTTTTGAATGGTACTGTTTTGGGGTGCATGGGACTTATTGATTCATTTTTATTATGACTTTTTTGGGGGGCTATGGAAAAAAATTGCAATTTTGCCATGGTTTTTTGCGTTTTATTTTTACGGTGTTCACTTTGCGGTTTAAATTACGTATTAACTTTATTAATGGAGTCATTACGGTCGCGGCGATACCACATATGTGTACTTTTTTTTTTTTTTTACACTTTTACTAAATAAAACCACTTTTTATGGAAAAAAATGGTTTTATTTATTTTTTACTGTACTTTTTATTAATCTTTATTTCACTTTGATTGATTTTATTAGTCCCACTAGGGGACTTTACTGTGCGATATTCCGATCGCTGCTATAATGCTCTGGTATACTTTGTATACCAGAGCATTATTGCCTGTCAGTGTAAATCTGACAGGCAATCTGTTAGGACGTGCCTCCGGCGCGTCCTAACAGGAATGTCCAGGGCAGACCTGGGGGCTTTTATCAGGCCCCCGGATGCCATGACACCCCATCGGAGACCCGCGATTTCATTCGCGGGCCGCCGATGGGTGACAGAGGGAGCGCACTCCCTCTGTAAACAAAGTTAAATGCCGCGGTCGCTATTGACGGCGGCATTTAACGGGTTAAACGGCCGCGATCGAAGTAAACTTCGATCGCAGGCGTTGGAGCAGGAGCTCAGCTGTCATCAGACAGCAGAGCCCCGGCTCCTGCCTGCACGGGAGACCCGTGCAGGACTTAGACTAGGCTGACGTGAAAAGGCGTCAGCCTAGCCTAAAGCCCATTAGTGACCGACGTAAAAAGGCGTATTAGTGGTCACTAAGGGGTTAAAGAATGCTTTCAACCGCAATCTCCTAAAAAAAAAGCATGCAAGTCAATCTCACATCTGAACCAGTCCACATCAGTACCTGGACTAAATGAAAGTCCTCTGTTAACCCCTTAATGACCAGCCTATTTTAAACCTTAATGACCAAGCCATTTTTTACGTTTTTCCATCGTCGCATTCCAAGAGCTATAACCTTTTTATTTTTGCGTCGACATAGCTGTATGAGGTCTTGTTTTTTGCGGGACAAGTTGTATTTTTTAATAGCACCATTTTGGGGGACATATTATTTATTGATTAACTTTTATTAACTTTTTTTTGGGGGGGAATAGAAAAAAACCTGAAATGTGGCCACTCTTTTTCGCGTCTTAAATCTACGCCGTTTACCGTGTGATATAAATAACACAATAACTTTATTCAGCGGGTTGTTACGATTGCAACGATACAAAATTTGTATAGTTGTATAGTAAAAACGCTTTTTTTTCAAAATTATTTGTTTTTGTGTCTCCATATTTGAAGAGCCGTAACGTTTTTATTTTTTCACCGATGTATGAGGGCTTTTTTTTTGCGGGAAGACTTGTAGTTTTTATTGGTACCATTTTGGAGTAGATGTGACTTTTTGATCACTTTTTATCAAATTTTTTTTAAGTCAGCATTCACAGAAAACAGCAATTTTTCCATAATTTTTTTATTACATTTTTTACGGCGTTCACCGTGCGGGTTAAATAATGTAATAGATTTATAGTCGGGGTCGTTACGGACTCGGCGATACCAAATATGTGTAACTTTTTAACTTTATTTTGTTTTTTTAATAGTAAAGCATTTTGTAAGGGGAAAAGCTGGGTTTATTAAACTTTTTTTTAACTTTTTTACTAGTCCCACTAGGGGACTTCACTATGCGATCCTCCGATCGCTATTATAATACACTGCAATACTTCTGTATTGCAGTATATTACTGCCTGTCTGTTTAAAACGGACAGGCATCTGCTAGCTCATGCCTCCGGCATGATCTAGCAGGCATTCGCTCCAGGCAGACCTGGGGCCTTTATTAGGCCCCCGGCTGCCATTAGAGACACAGACACTCAGCGATCGTATCGCCGGGTGTCGGTGGGAGAGAGAGGGAGCTCCCTCCCTCTCTACAAAACCACTCAGATGCGGTGCACGCTATTGTGCACCGCATCGGAGGGGTTAAACGGGTGAGATCGATACTAATATCGATTTCACCCGGCAGAGCAGGGACTCTGCCTCTGGCAGCTGAGAGCAGGGAGATTTGACGCTCCCTGCTCTGTTTACTTTATCCTGATGCAGTGCCGTAAAAAGGCATATGCATCAGAATAAAGCCCGTTAGTGGCCGCCGATAAAAGGCGTATTGGCGGTCACTAACGGGTTAAGGAGACTAATATCAGTGGAGGATAAAGCACAAGACAAAATATTTACCACTAGTTGTTTTTCTCTTTGGAGCCAAAAGGCCTTAATCGAGAATTCAAAATTGGCTCTCTCATCTAGCTCTATGTTGGAATGCGTGATTATACCATGTTGCTGTAGGTTTGGTTTTAAATTTAAGTGCGTGTACCTAACAATCGTACAGATTTGTTATGATGTTTTTATGATTCTTGTTTTAATAAAAATTCTCTTTTTACCCTTTCACCTATGACAGCACCCCTGGAGAGACGTCCCATCCGCTGGACAGGAAACCTGAGGATATAAAAATGGACACACCTCTCCACACGCCCAGTCAGGTTTCCTGTCCTCCGTATGGAAGGATTGTCCTGAGGAAAAGCACTTTTCCCGGGGTTGCAGACCCCCTAGCAAGGTCTTACCTTATTCCACTAGGGGTGCTCTGGAAGGTATAAGTCTCCTTTGGAGGGAGCAACCTTGAGTCTGGTACAGGTACTCCCTCCTCTCCCGGTCCATCGCCTCCCTCCTGCTTCTGCAAATGGAGGTGGTTTAAGGTCCACACTGTGGTCCTTCCTCTGACGGGGAGTGGATTCCCGGGGTCATGTTCGGCTCTGCCGGACCATGCCCAGCGTTGGTGGCTTCCCGGCGCACTCACAGGTACTTCCGGTCGCCGCGACGCGTCACTTCCGGCGCGGTGATGCGTCCAACACTCCAGGAGGCGGCGGTTCCGGTGACCCATGCGGGGAGGAGGTGCTCCAGCATCCGGAGCTGAGGGCCTCCCAGCCAATCCATGGCCTATTTAGGCCTAAAACAGCAGGAGCTCGCCACAGTCTTCTTCCTCCATTATGGAAACGCCAGGAGAAGCACGAGGACGCACTGACCGCTCGGATGCCAAGTCCTCCAGTCCGGTACTTGAGGACGCCAAGAATATGGGGTAAGATAAAAAACCCTCTTCCTTACTAAATACTGTTCCCTTTCTCTTGTACATATGTTTAGGCCAGGGATTGTCCTAGAAAAAAACCGGGTTAAGGCCCATAACAAGGAATGTGCTATATGGAAAAAAGAAACTTGCATCATCCTATAACAAAAGGCTCTTTCAGAAATATTTAGACAACATCATCTCAGAAGAGTCTACAAACTTAGGCACAAGTATCAAGGATATTGTAAGGGCTGAAGTTAGGAACTCACTAAAGTCCCTTAAGAGGAAAAAAGATCCTCCGTCTGCCTCTTCTAGCCGGATGGATTCAGATTCCTCAGCTGCAGAGGATCCTCAACTAGGTGAAGAAGGGGAGTACAGCTCCTTAGATTCCTCAGATGAGGATGAGGGAGAAAGGAATTTGTTCCCAACTGAGGACATAGACCTACTCCTCAAAACAGTTAGGGCGACTATGAACATAGATGATCCTAAGGAACCTCGGTCCGTCCAGGACATAATGTTTCAAGGCCTAGGACCTAAGAAGAATAGAACCTTTCCTATCCATAGAAACATAACTAATCTCATTAAAAGAGAATGGAAAAATCCTGATAGGAAAACAAGTATTCCCAAATTTCTCAAAAGGAAGTATCCCTTTGAGGACGAGGTATGCAAGGACTGGGATAACATCCCTAGACTTGATGCTCCAGTAGCCAAGATTTCAAGGAAACACTCCCTTCCCTTTGAAGATCTAGGCTCCTTGTCTGACCCTATGGATAGCAAGGCCGACTTCTATCTAAAAAAGACCTGGGAAGCTTCTACGGGGGCCTTTAAACCAGGCATTGCAGCCACTTGTGTGGCTAGATCTCTGAAAATTTGGCTCGCACAATTGGATCTACATTTAAAAGACAAGACCCCTCGGGATCAAATCTTATCCTCCCTTCCAACACTTTCCAAGGCCGCAGATTTCTTGGCAGATGCCTCAGTAGATGCTGTATGCCTTTCTGCCAAGATCAGCAGCCCTGTCAAATTCCGCTAGACGAGCTATCTGGCTAAAAACCTGGAAAGGGGACACTGGATCCAAAGGGAAGCTGTGCGCTATTCCCTGCTCAGGAGATTATCTCTTTGGGCCCCCGCTTGATGACCTGCTGAAAAAAGCATCGGATAGCAAGAAGGGGTTCCCTGCACAAGAAAGGCCAACAAGAGATTCCTTTCGTCCCAAAGGGCCTAATAACAAAAGACCTAACCCTAGGGGACAGGACTTTAGATCCTCAAGATTTACTAGGAAGAATAAGTCCTTTCTCTTCAGGCCCCAGAAAGACCCTAAAAATAGGGACCAACAATGACGCCATAGAATCTACGGTGGGGGGTCGTCTTTCCCTGTTTCACAAGGATTGGCAAAAAATATCAGCAAAACCTGGGATTCTAGGAATCATAAAAACTGGGTACGTACTAGAGTTCAGATCTCTTCCCCCAGACAGATTTTTGCCCACAAGGGCCCTAAGGAGCCCAGACCAACAAAAGATCCTAGAATTAGAGGTTCTGTCACTCATAAAAAAAAAAGGAGTCCTAATTCAGGTTCCAAGCATAGAGACAGGTCAAGGCTTTTATTCCTCTCTCTTCCTCGTGAACAAACCAGGAGGAAAACACAGGGTCATTATAAACCTAAAAAAATTAAACCTTTATCTGACCTACAAAAAATTCTGCATGGAGAGCATTGCATCAACTATAACTCTCCTCTCCAGGATTTGTGTGATCACGTACCCATATGTCATCATCAAAGATACCTAAGGGTAGCAGTGACACTCAACGGGTCCGTAATTCACCTACAATACAGAGCCCTCTCCCTTGGCATCTCACAAGCCCCAAGGGTATTTTCAAAACTGATAGTGGAAATGACCTCTTACATCAGGATGAACGACATTCTCCTGATCCCATACCTGGACGATTTCCTGTTGGTTGCAGAAACATCTCAAACCTTGACCCTACAGATACAAATAGTCCGCGATATACTAACAAAATTAGGATGGAACATAAATTTGAAAAAATCAAATTTAAATCCATCAAAAAGATGTGTATTCCTAGGAACTCTGCTGGACTCCTCCAAGCAGATGTCCTTCTATCCAGAACAAAAAAATCAGTCCCCTGATAAACAGGATATCAGAGATTTACCTGGGCCATATGACATCTTTCAGGAAAGCTATGTCCGTCCTGGGCCTCATGACATCATGCATCCCTGCTGTACTATGGGCTCACTTCAGATCCAGGCCACTACAGTGGGACATTTTAAATCAGTGGGACAGGAGCAGTCTCTCTTTAGACCAGCCCTTACACATCTCTCCCGCAGCAAGGCCTTCCCTCAGATGGTGGTTGATCAGGGAGAACCTCATGCAGGGTATTCCATGGAAGTTAACCCCTACTCTCAACATTACCACAGATGCGAGTCCTTGGGGGTGGGGAGCTCTTTACGACTCCTCTCTTCTTCAGGGTCAGTGGGATCAACAGACCGCTCAGAGATCCTCCAACTTCAGGGAACTGGCAGCAGTTCTTCAGGCCTTGAAGAGATCCATACCTGCAATTTCAGGTCGACACTTAAAGATCTATTCAGACAACATGACCACAGTATCTTATATAAATCGGCAGGGGGGTACGAGATCGGCCTCGCTGATGGACTTATCCTCACAGATCTTTTTTCTGGCAGAACACCACCTATTGACTATCAGCTGTCCATCTGAAGGGAAAAGACAACCAGGTGGCAGACTTCCGAAGCCGAGAAAGGCTTCACCAATCAGAATGGTGCCTGAATACAACAGTATTTCAGGAAATCATCCTCAAATGGGGGACCCCATCAATAGACCTATTTGCGTCGAAGGAAAACAGAAAAACCAAAAGATTCTTCTCCCTAAACCCTTCAGACCACCCAACAGCAATAGACGCATTCTCCCAGTGTTGGAGTCAAGAGAGAGTATACGCCTTCCCCCCCCTGAACCTCCTCCCAAGAGTAATAAAAAAGGTCAGAGAAGACAAGGCCAGTGTGATATTAATAGCCCCCTTCTGGCCAAAGAGACCATGGTTCACGTGGTTAAGGAAAATGTCTTCACACCAATCACCAAACATGTCAGATCTCCTATATTAGGGCCCAGTAATACACCCTGACATTCAGAAACTCCATCTGACAGCCTGGAAACTGAAAGGATAATCCTTAGGCAAAGAGGATTCTCAGAGTCGGTCATTTCCACCCTACTAGCCAGTAGAAAGCCGGTTACCTCAAAAATATATCTGAGGTCATGGAAGGCATTCTTGAATTTTGCAGGCAGGGATATTAATCCTTTAACCAGACCAGATATTCCCTTAATATTGGATTTCCTCCAGGCAGGATTAAATAAAAACCTTAGGCCTACTACGTGAAAGGTTCAGATTTCTGCTTTAAGTTCCTTCTTCAATTCCAAATTAGCAGAACACCCCTGGATCAAGAGATTCCTAACTGCCGCCTTCACACTTAAACCCCAGATAAGATCCCCAGCTCCTCCCTGGGACTTAAATCTTGTTCTCCAGGCTATGATAAAACCTCCTTTTGAACCAATAGACTATCTCCTTGAAAATGCTGACACTCAAAATGACATTTTTGTTAGCCATTACATCAGCCCGTAGAGTTAGTGAGATTCAGGCCCTCTCTGCCTTCCCTCCACATACCCTACTGCTAGACGATAGAGTCATCTTAAAAACTTTACCAGAATTCCTTCCTAAAGTGGTCTCTCCCTTTCACTTAGACCAAGATATTGTCCTTCCCTCTTTTTGTGATTCTCCAAAAAATCAGAGGGAACAACAGTTTAACTGCCTAGACGTAAGAAGATGCCTAGTCCAGTACCTAAAGATTACCCAAGATCTAAGATCCTCAGAAAATTTGTTTGTCCAGTTTCAGGGTCACAACAAAGGTTCGGCAGCCAGTAAATCCACTATAGCGAGGTGGATTAAGCAGTTCATACAATTAGCCTACATAAATCAGAAGCTCAAGCCCCCAGAGTTTTTCGGAGCTCACTCCACCAGGGCCGTGTCCACTTCTTGGGCAGAGAGAGCAGACGCATCCCTAGACCAGATATGCAAGGCTGCCACATGGAGTTCTCCTCACACCTTCTTTAAGCACTACCGACTACAACTGTGCATACAGCCTCTGACTTGGCCATTGGTAGAAAGGTGCTACAAGCTGTAGTCCCACCCTAAAAATATTGTTTTCTATTTTACATCTCCAGGGGTGCTGTCATAGATGAAAGGGTAAAAGATTGATTACTTACCAGTAATCGGTTTTTCAAGAACCTAGGACAGCACCCCGCTGTTACCCTCCCTATGGTAGAAGCAAATGACCCTCATAAGCTGGATCGCTAACTTAAAATTAAGTGTTCCTGTAAATATTGTATATATAAAAGGTGTGAGGGAATTTCACTATTAGAAAAAAAAAACACCAACAGCAACTTATAAACTAAACTATTTCTCATCCTGAGTTCTTCCTAAAGACTGGGCGTGTGGAGAGGTGTGTCCATTTGTATATCCTCAGGTTTCCTGTCCAGCGGATGGGACGTCTCTCCAGGGGTGCTGTCATAGGTTCTTGAAAAACAGATTACCGGTAAGTAATCAATCTTTTTCTTTTCTCGTTTTAGATTGTTTGCACCTATTGGGATCTTGTAAACCCTGTGGAGATGGAATTCCGGACCTAGTTGATAGAAAAATAATATATTTTCAAATTTCTATTGCTTCTCTGCTATGCATATTTTCTTGATGTCATCTACTATAATAAATTGCTCTTCTCTATATGCCCTCTGGTGAGATATATATATATATTTACTTTGTAGATTATATTGTTCCCTGGGTCCTTGAACTATTAGACAATTTATATCTGGGTCTATAGCCAATGAGTTACTTTTTGTACTTATATTAAGAGTGACTGGTCTAAAAAATATTTTTTTCGTGCGACACTACCTTATGGTTTGCTCTATGGCTAGGCTGTGGGACACTATGAATGGGTATAGTGCTGGCTATTTTACTATGGGCCACAAAATGTACATTTATTACTAGCTATTCTACACTATGGGCTAAAACTTCGGATAAAACTATTAAATTAATATATTGTGATATTCCTTTAGGATGACATCTTAGCATGTTTTATGCTGCATCAAGAAGCAAGTATGACAGATGAATAGTTTAATCACGATCTACTTGGAGTGTCTGGACATGTGATCAGCACTCGATGACGCTGCTAGGCAATGGGAACGCTGCCGTGATGCGCACTGAATCCGGCGCATGGACAGTAGGGCTGAATTCCGATATATGAATAAATGTAACATGAACGAGCATTTGACAGCTCGTTCTAGATGGTCCGGCCATCTATCCACTAGGGTATTGTTTATATTATATGTAATGCTTTGTATTGTACTTTTTTTGATGTATTGTGTTTTGTCCACAATAATGTTACACTTGTACTGACGTTTGCAATTAGTGTCATGATGTCATTTCCTCTATATAAACTGCACATATGCACTTTGTTTAATGCTTGAAAAAGACCCTCATTGGGGTCGAAACGTTGCTTTTTAAGGTGAAGTAAAGACACCTTTTTTGATACCTGGATAACGAGTGTGCTGCAGTTATTTCTACCTTCTTGTATCTCTTGGTCAACCTTACTTGTCTCTACAGAGACCCCCACCCCCCCCCCTTCTCATCCTTTGGCCTCTAACGTCTTCTCCTCTCTCAGAGAGGTTATGCTTATAGTCGATTTGTTCCCAATTATTCTTCATTCCATTGTTCATGTGCAGCTATCTCTTGGGGATTGGTTGCTTACATTTATAGATGTTTCTCTGTTTTCCCCCAGTCCTGTTTCGAGGTATATGCTATTTTTGTTTACGATCCGAATGGATGTACTAATAAGCTATTACTCTATAGACTAGTATTATAATGGCTGAACTAAAGATATCTTCGTATAATGTACTGAATATGAATGTTCCACAGAAGCGCAGTCAAATTATCAAGTTGTTAAAGAAATACTCTGCAAACATAGTTCTCCTCCAGGAGACTCATTTCAAAGCATGATAAAATACCTGCTCTTCCTACCAAAGACTTTGCTCTATGGTTTCATAGCCCCTATCAATCGGCTGCTTGATGGGTTAGTATTGCCATTAGCAACACAACCCTTTCACATTACTAGCAGAGTTAAAAGATACAGAAGGCAGATATTTACTTAACCCCTTAAGGACACGGCCAATTTTAGCCTTGAGGACAGAGCAATTTTTTGTAAATTTCCCTCTTTGCATCCCTACGCTCATAACGCTTTTATTTTTTGTACGACGTAGTTGTATGAGACTTTGTTTTTTGCGGGACGAGTTGTACTTTATGTACGTACCATTTTTTGGTACAAATACATTATCGTTTAATTTCTATTAATTTTTAATTAGATTAAAATGCAGAAAAAAAAGCAGTTGTGCAGCAGTTTTAATATTTTTTTTTTTACACCATACACCGATCATAATAAAGAATGTTATACATTTGTAGTACAGGTTGTTACGGTCGTGGCAATACCAAATATGTCTGTATTATTTTGTGTTTTGGGACTTATATTTTAAAAAGTTTATTTATTATAAAAAATGTGTATTTCTGTGTATTTTATTTACTTTTTATTTATTTATTTACCATTATTTTTTTTTTACATTCATTTAACTTTTTTTTTTAATCCCATAAAGGGATTTATCATTTTGATTTTGATTTTGTAACTGTAATGTACTGGCATAGATCTATATGCCAGTACCATTATTTTTTTTTTACATTAATTTAACTTTTTTTTTTAATCCCATAAAGGGATTTATCATTTTGATTTTGATTTTGTAACTGTAATGTACTGGCATAGATCTATATGCCAGTACATTAGCCTGTTACTGATCGTACACAGGCAGTTGTTAGGGCATACCTCAGTATGCCCTAACAACAGGAAATATGTTCAGACAGCCCTGGGGTCCTTCACTGGACCCTGGGCTGTCTGGCCATACGAGTTGTTGGCTTTGATCACGTCACAGTTATATTCTGTGACGCGATCAATGTGCAGTCCCCTCTCCTTGAACGCCGCGATCAGCTGTCATCGCGGCGTTCAAAGGGTTAACAGCGGAGAGAAGATGTTTCTCTTCTCTCCGCTCTCAGAGCAGGGCCGTGGCTGTGTATTACAGCCGTTGCCCCGCTCTCGATCGCACACACAGAGACGGCAGAGACTGCTGTCACACAGGACGAGTATGCTCGTCCTAATGCGCGAAGTGCTCGCTGCTCAGGACGAGCATACTCGTCCTGTGTCGGCAACCAGTTAAGGGGAAAATGGGCAATGCCATGTATACTATTGCTAATTTATATTTGCCTAACGTAGACCAGACTTAGTGGATCATTCAGAACTTAAATGTATTGCGTGATTTTACCGATTTTGTGGGAGGCTCATAAGTCGGTAATTAGAGGGGAACTTATTTCCTTTAGGATCTCATGTAAAGAAACAAAGAAATAAACTGCTTCATTACCTGTTTTCCAGGATTTCTCTTCTAGAGGGTATACACAAAAAGATGAAAGCCATCTCCTCAAGGAGTTAACTGATCTCCAGGAAAAAGTGAAAGATGTACTCAACGTTAATTCTGCAAAGCTACTCCAAATCTCAAAGTTTAACCCCTTCCCTCTTTAGCCACTTTTGACCTTCCTGACCGAGCCTCATTTTTCAAATCTGACATGTTTCACTTTATGTGGTAATAACTCCGGAATGCTTTTACCTATCCAAGCGATTCGGAGACTGTTTTCTCGTGACACATTGGACTTTATGTTACTGGCAAAATTTGCTCGATATGTTCAGTATTTAATTGTGAAAAATACCAAAATTTAGCGAAAAATTTCAAAAATTAGCATTTTTCTCAACTTAAATGTATCTGCTTGTAAGACAGGCAGTTATAACACACAAAACTGTTGCTAATTAACATCCCCCATATGTCTACATTAGATTGGCATCATTTTTTTAACATCCTTTTATTTTTCTAGGACGTTACAAGGCTTTGAACTTTAGCAGCAATTTCTGACATTCTCAAGAAAATTTCAAAAGGCTATTTTTACAGGGGCCAGTTCAGTTGTGAAGTGGCTTTGAGGTCCTTATATATTAGAAAACGCGAAAAAGTCACCCCATTTTAAAAACTTCACCCCTCAAAGTATTCAAAACAGCATGTAGAAAATGTCTTAACCCTTTAGACTTTTCACAGGAATTAAAGCAAAGTAGAGGTGAAATTTACAAATGTCATATTTTTTTGCAGAAATTAATTTTTAATCCAATTTTCTTTATAACACAGAAAGTTTTACCAGAGAAATGCAACTCAATATTTATTGACCAGGTTCTGCAGTTTTAGGAAATATCCCACATGTGGCCCTGGCATGCTACTGGACTGAAGCACCGGCCTCAGAAGCAAAGGAGCACCTAGTGGATTTTGGGGCCTTATTTTTATTACAATATATTTTAGGCACCATGTAGGTTTGAAGGGCTCTTGCGGTGCCGAAACAGTGGAAATCGCCCAAAAGTGATTCCATTTAGGAAACTACACACCTCAAGGAAATTATCTAGAGGTGTAGTGAGCATTTTGACCGCACAGGTTTTTTACAGAAATTATTGGAATTAGGCCGTGAAAATTAATATCTACATTTTTTGAAAGAATATGTAGGTTTAGCATTTATTTTCTCCATTCCACAATGACTAAAGGAGAAAAAGCACCACCAAATTTGTAAAGCAATTTCTTCCGAGTAAAACATTACCCCACATGTGGTAATAAACGGCTGTTTGTCACACGGCAGGGCTTAGAAGGCATGGAGCACCATTTGGTTTTTGGAGTTCACATTTAGCAGGAATGGTTTGCGAAGGCCATGTCACATTTACAAAGCCCCTGAGGGGACAAAACAATGAAAACCCCACACAAGTGACCTCATTTTGGAAACTACACCCATTGAGGAAATTATCTAGGGGTATAGTGAGCGTTTTGACCCCACAGGTTTTTTTGCAGAAATTATTGGAATTAGGCCCTGAAAATAAAAATCTCCATTTTTTTTTCAAAGAAAATGTAGGTTTAGCTAATTTTTTTCTCATTTCCACAAGGACTGAAGGAGAAAAAGCACTGCAAAATTTGTAAAGCAATTTCTCCTGAGTAAAACAGTACCCCACATGTGGTCATAAACAGGTGTTTGGACACACGGCGGGGCTTAGAAGTGAAAGAGCGCTATTTGGCTTTTGGAGATCACATTTAGCAGGAATGGTTTGTGGAGGCAATGTCACATTTGCAAAGCCCCTGAGGGGACAAAACAATGAAAATTCCCAAAAAGTGATTCCATTTAGGAAACTACAACTCTTGAGGAATTCATCTAGGGGTGTATTAAGCATTTAGACCCCATAGATGTTTCATAGAATTTATTAGAATTTGGCAGTGAAAATAAAAACAATCCTTTTTCTTCAATAAAACGTAGCTTTAGCGCCAAAATTTTCATTTTCTCAACAATTAAAGGAAAAAAAAAGAAGCCAACATTTGTAAAGCAATTTCTCCCGAGTACGGCAATACCCCATATGTGGTCAGAAACGGCTATTTGGGCACACGGCAGGGCTCAGAAGGGAAGGAGCGCCATTTGGAGTGCAGATTTTGCTGGATTGGTTTCTGGGCGCCTGTGGGACCAAAACAGTGGAAACCCCCCAGAAGTGACCCCATTTTGGAAACTACACCCTTCAGTGCATTTACCTAGTGGTGTAGAAGCATGTTAGCCCCGCAGGTGTTTTGTAGAAATTAGTATGCACTCCATGTTGCAGAGTGAAAATGGTCTTTTTTCCATAGATATGCCAATATGTGGTGCCCGGCTTGTCTTTTGCCTGGACATACGACAGGGCTCAGGAGTGAGAGAGTACCATGCGAAATTGAGGCCTAATTTGGCCATTTACAAAGTATTAGTTCACAACTGCAGAGGCTCAGATGTGAAATAATAAAAAGAAACCCCTGAGAAGTGACCCCATTTGGAAACTGCACCCCTCAAGGCATTTATTAAGGGGTGTAGTGAGCATTTCACCCCACAGGCCTTTTCCGTAAATGAATGCGCTGCGGATTGTGCAAATTAAAAATGTATATTTTTCCCTAGATATGCCATTTCAGTGGCAAATATGTCATGCCCAGCTTATGCCACTGGAGACACACACCCCAAAAATTGTTAAAAGGGTTCTCCCGGGTATGGCGATGCCATATATGTGGAAGGAAACTGCTGTTGGGCACGCTGTAGGGTTCAGAGCGGAGGGAGCGCCATTTGGCTTTTGGAGAGCGGATATTGGTTGGTAGTAGTTTTGTTTGAGTATTGCTGGTGTTTCCGTTTATAATGTGGGGGTACATGTAAGCTGGGCAGAGTACATCAGGGGCATAGTCAGGTGGTATAATAATGGGGTAAAAAATGTTTGGGCCCTCCCTTTCCTGGTTCCCTAATTTGAGATCCTTGATAAATCGCCTCTTCAAACAACTGCATATTTTTTATTTCCTGACTTATTGGAGCCATAACTAATTTTATTTTTTCATAGACTTAGTCGTATGAGGGCTTTTGATTTGCGGGACGAGCTGGAGTTATTATTGGTACCATTTTGGGGTACATGCGACTTTTTGATCACCTTTTACCTTATTTTTTGGGAGGCCAGGTAAACAAAAAAAACGCAATTCTGGCATAGTTTTATTTAGTTTTTTTATACAGCGTTCACCAAGCGTTATAAATTACATGTTAACTTTATTCTGCGGGTCAGTACGATTCCGGCGATACCTATTTTATAGGACTTTATGTTTTGCAACTTTTTGCACAATAAAACTACTTTTGTAAAAATAATGTATTTTTGCTGTCGCCAAGTTGTGAGAACCATAACTTTATTTTTTTGTCGACGCAGCTGTATGAGGGCTTGTTTTTTGCGAGACGAGCTATAGTTTTTATAGGTACCATTTTTGGAATACGTGCAACTTTTTGATCATTTTTTATTCCAATATTTATAGGTCAAAGTGACCAAAAAAACAGAAACTCTGGTATAGTTTTTTACATATTTTTTTTTTATGCGGTTCACCGCGTGCAATAATATAATATTTTGATACCTCAGGTCGTTACGGTCGTGGCGATACCAAATACATATGGTTTATTATTTATTTTAAGTGGTTAATGGCGGGGATCGAAGCTAATTTCGGTCCCCACCGTTAGTCTGATGTCAGCTGTAAGATACAGCTGAGATCAGACGATGATGGCACCGGCTCAGCTTCTGAGACGGTGCCAAACATTTGGCGTATGGGTACGGCAAATGTCGGGAAGGGGTTAAACAATATGCTCATGACAAAGGGAACAAAATGAGGTCTGCATTAATTCGCAAGCAACATGACAAGACCTTTATCCCGGAGATCAAGACGACTGATGGTAAGACAGTAACGGTCATTAGATTGGTTGAGAACATCCCATCCCGTCAAATTCCGTTAGTCCTTCTTGGGACTGATGCCGAAAAGGTATTTGATAGTTAACTTAGAGGCTACCCTGTGGAAATTTGGAATTCCAGTTGTTTATCCAGGCTATATTTTCCTTATAATGGAACCCTAGCACAAGAATATAAATTAACGGGACCTTCTCTAAACTCTTTACTATTTGCAATGGTACCAGCCAAGGCCGTCCTTTATCACGCTCTTTATCCATTCTTGTAATAGAAATCGTACTCCAGAAGATTAGGCATGACCCTCTTATACAGGGCATCAAAGTGGGATCTCACACTCACACCACGGCTGCATTTGCGGATGATTTATTAATTTTAACCACTAACCCAGCCATCTCTATTCCCCATCTAATAGGGTTGTTTGACTCCTTTGGGGTAGTGTCGAATTTTAAGGTCAATTTTGGGAAGTCCGAGGTTCTGGACATCTTCTCGCCGGATACAATTATTAGTCCCAATAAAGCTAATTCACCGTTTAAAAGGCCAGAAAAAACATATTTGGGGATTCAACTTACTAAAGGCACTTCACATCTACACGTAAGTAATTATTTACCTATACTCAAAGCCATCCAGAAACAATTACAAGATCTCAAAATCCCATTTATGTCTTGGATGGGACGTAAAAACCTGCTTAAAGAGCCTGTCACCACATTATAAGTGCCCTATCTCCTATATAAGGAGATCGGCGCTGTAATGTAGGTGACAGTAATGCTTTTTATTTAAAAAAACAATCTTTTTTCACAACGTTAGGAGCGATTTTGGTTTATGCTAATGAGCTTTCTTAATGCCCAAGTGGGCGTACTTTTACTTTCGACCAAGTGGGCGTTGTACAGAGGAGTGCATGACGCTGACCAATCGACATCATGCACTCCTCTCCATTCATTTACACTGCACTAGCGATATAGATATATCACTATGTGCAGCCTCATACACAAACCCTAACATTACTACAGTGTCCTGATAATGAATACACATGACCATCCAGCCTGGACGTCATGTGTACTCAGAATCCTGACACTTCTGACTCTTTTTTGTGAGATTCCAGCAACGGATACGAAATCTCGCGAGATCACGGAGCTAAACGAGATTTGGTTTCATTATCAGGACACTGTAGTAATGTTAGGGTTTGTGTATGAGGCTGCACATAGATATATATCTATATCGCTAGTGCAGTGTAAATGAATGGAGAGGAGTGCATGATGCCGATTGGTCAGCGTCATGCACTCCTCTGTACAACGCCCACTTGGTCGAAAGTAAAAGTACGCCCACTTGGGCATTAAGAAAGCTCATTAGCATAAACTAAAATCGCTCCTAACGTTGTGAAAAACGATCGTTTTTTAAAATAAAAAGCATTACTGTCACCTACATTACAGCGCCCATCTCCTTATGTAGGAGATAGGGCACTTATAATGTGGTGACAGAGTCTCTTTAAGACTTTTATACCACCTAAACTAATAGATCTGCTTCAAACTCTTCCTATATGGCTACCTAGAACCTTTTTTGATAAAATTAGGAGACTGTTCTCATTTCTATGGCACAATAAAAGACCAAGGCTGAAATATCAACAACTTATACAGAAACCTAAATTTGGGGGTATTGGAGTCCCCGATATACTCACATACTATAAAGCCAACCAATTAAATAGATGGAAGTCCTTAGTCCAATCACACCCTTTACACTAAATTGCAGAGGGAACTTCTCTCACTTTCAGATAAACTATTTTTGTGGGATTTGAGGACCTTCTCCCCAATTACACTCTGTTCCAGTGTCTTGTTAAAAGGCACTATACAAGTTTGGCAAGATGTCAACAAAATACATCCTCTCCCCTCTTCCATTTTTGCCTTTAAGCCTTCTACCCTTCTTGGTAAACCCTAAAAGACCCAAACAACCAAACTTTTGGGGCCATCTTAGTAATTGGACGCTTTCTGCATTCTTTGACTCTGATGCTGAGGTTTCCTCTTCTTTGCTATTTAGGAAGACAGGTCTCCTTTTAACCCCTTAATGACCAGCCTATTTTGGACCTTAATGACCAAGCTATTTTTTATGTTTTTCAATCGTCGCATTCCAAGAGCTATAACCTTTTTATTTTTGCGTCGACATAGCTGTATAAGGTCTTGTTTTTTGCGGGACAAGTATTTTTTAATAGCACCATTTTTAGGTACATATTATTTATTGATTAACTTTTATTAACTTTTTTTGGGGGGGGGGGGGGGAATAGAAAAGAATCTGAAATTTCGCCACTCTTTTTTGCGTCCTAAATCTACGCCGTTTACCGTGTGGTATAAATAACACAATAACTTTATTCAGCGGGTTGTTACGATTGCAACGATACCAAATTTGTATAGTTTTTGTATGTTTTACTACTTTTAGGCCTCATTTACACGAGCGTGTGCGTTTTGCGCGCTGAAAAAACGCAGCGTATTGCGCGCGTTGGCATTGCGTTTGCACTGCGTATACGCAGCGTTGTTGCGTTTTAAACGCGCGCGCGACTAGCGTTTGCAACGCGCGTAAAAAACGCAGAGGGGATTAATGCGAGGCCAGCCTACAAATAGGCCAGCTGGCCCAACCCCTGCTTGCTGGGAGAAGCTGGTTTTGCACCTTATTTCCACCTCTGCAGAAACCCCAGTGTGTGTTTCTCCATTGAAGTTGGAATTGGCTTTGCACGGCACACTTATGCCTTCTCAGTCGCTGGCACGTGTGCTTCTTGCCTGGATGATCTCATGTCGTTTTGGGGAGCGTCGACCCATGCTGCAGCACCAGACGCCTGTAAGATGTCGCATTTGGGTTCATCCACTTGTGGCCCAACGTACGAAGAAAGGCCATTTCCATAGCCTGTATGAGGACTTACGACGGCATCCTGAAAAATTTCGAGCCTTCTGCCGCATGTCTGTGGCCACATTTGACCTTCTGCTTGAGCAGATTCGCTCTGGTCTCACCTACAAGAATACCAACATGAGACGCTGCATTTCGCCCGAGGAACATCTGCTTGTGACCTTGAGGTATGTGTGCAGCTGCTATTACTTAGTCAATGACGCGGTCTGCTTTACCAGCCCCTCCTAACATGTGTTGTGGCTTTCTTTTGCTTTCTCTTTGTTTTCTAGATTTCTGGCCACAGGCAATAGTTATCATTCGTTATATTTTGAATTTCTTTTGGGAGTGACCACCATTTCGTTCATTGTCACATCCACCTGTGTCGTGTTGTGGCAGAGGTTAAAGACCACGGTCATGCCTCAGCCCACGACAGAACAGTGGCTAAGTATTTCAGAGGGATTTCTTAGAGCAAGTGAATTTCCAAATTGCATTGGTGCCCTAGACGGCAAACACATTCGTGTGAGAAAGCCCCCACGCAGTGGCTCACAACACTATAACTACAAGCAGTTTTTTTCCATGGTATTGTTAGCCTTGGCGGACACGAATTATTGTTTCACTATTGTTGACATCGGCTCGTATGGAAGCTCGGCAGATGCCCGCATATTCCGTTCATCAAGAATGGGGAAGCGACTCGTGAATAATCGACTGGCGGTGCGGGAACCTTCCATCCTCCCGGGCTCCAGCGGACCCCCAATCCCGTATGTCATCGTGGCGGATGACGGGTTTGCCCTGACAAGGCAAGTCATGCGTCCTTTTGCGAGAAGGGGCTTGGATGACCGTCGGCGCATGTTCAATCTCCGCCTAGGCCGAACTTGTCGATGTGTGGAATGTGCCTTTGGCATTATGTCGAACAGGTGGCGTGTCTTTCTGATGACAATGCAATTGTCCATGCAGAATGTCACACGTGTTATACAAGCGTGTGTCGTTCTGCATAACTTCTGCCGCATTAATGATGCTACATTTGATGCAGAATATATCCTAACACATGCAGGCAGCAGCCACACTGTCCCGGTTATTCCTCTCGGCCGATCTCTCTCATCCGGCCTTCGAGTGCGGGATACTTTGGCGGCATATTTCGAGTGCCCATCAGCCGCACCGTGGGGGCGTGATGACCTTTGAAGGGTTGTCTGTTGTTTGGAGGCTTCACTACACACGTCACATGTGGCCAGGGTTTTTTGAAGTTTTTGGGGTTCGTGTTGGGTTAGGGACTCGCAAAACATGAAGACCCTTGACGCGGGGTGCGAGCTTACATCTGTCGGGGTTTGAGCAGGACTTTTGACATTTGGCAACATGCTTTCTGGAGATAGAATGATGTTCGGCCTAAAGTTAGGCAAGTCCAATTGCAAGTGTACTTAGTGTGCTTCGGGGCCCATGACAGCACTCAAACGTTCGCACCTCTTGCAAACAATGTCAAACCCCGAGAGATTAACTAAAACCTCATATCACGTGTGCATGCATTGGGCCCAAAGGCCAGAAGTGTGAGAGGGTATAGTCAAAAGAAATGTGGGTCAAACATTGTGTTGAGGGGTGTAAAATAAAAACAACACGCAAGAGAAACAATCAATATCCATGTTTTTAATGTGTTCGGAATTCACACAACGGAAACATGCTGTGGTCAGGAAAATACACATACATATTGTACAAACAAACGAACACCAACATGGTGTAATCTACATGAGAGGACGAGTTGCCATCCCTTCATAAAAAACAAATTGGCTGCCAAAATATCACGACACCAACACACTCACAGGTGTTGGTAGTGGTGGCCCGGGGAGGAATACGCCGGCATTTCAGCACCACTATGCTGGACCTGGAGCTGCGGAGGTTGTTCCTCGCCAGCATAGTGGTGCTGATGTTGTCCGTGGTACGTTGGGGCAGGGAAGTGGGGAGCCATAGGGCGCATATAGGGGTGCGGCCGTGGCATCTGGGGGGCTGGATGGTATGTTGCCGGCATCTGGGGCGTGGTGGCCGGCATGGCTAATCCACGCCACTGCTCAATGGCCGTGAAGCAGTGGTTTGGATTGTGGGGCGGTGTGGAGGCGTCGATCAAGGTTATGATCGACGCTTGCAGACGGGCCATACGATCCATGGGGACCAGCCAGAGTAGGGGAACGATGCTGCGCCCAAAGGAGTCGTTCCCGTCCTCATCCGCGGCTCGGCGTAGATATTCAAGGACCCGGCTATCAACTTGCCCAGCAGCGGAGACCTGTGGAGCACGGTGCCGGCGAGTGGGGGCACGCACGGGGCGCTCCTCAGCCAGAGAGGCGACGGCCCGTGCAGACTGGACAGGGGCGGGGTCCAGGGGTTTCGGCTCGGGACTAAGGGGCAGGACATGGGCAGCAGGAGGTTCCGGCAGATACTCTCCGATGTCCGTCTCCTCTGTCGTATCCTCCAAATTGTCGGTGGTTCTATAATGGGAAAATTGCGTAAGAACAGAATATAGAACAATGCCCACAATAACACGATGGCAAACAGGACATGGGCGAACACACATTAGACACATGCAAAAGCAGAATCTCTTACGTGCGCATCTCCATTATGTCTTTCAGGAACATCAACTGTTTTGTGTACATGTAGGGGCGCTTACGCGAGCCGCCATCTCCGCTGCGTCCCTTTTCCCCCATTTCTCGGCGGAATTGGTCCCAGCAGCTCCGCCACCGTGTTTTGATGTCTTGGACTGTTGGAGTAAAAACAAATATAACGCCATAAGAACTGTGCCCTCACTAAAATGAGGGGCCCTGCCAATGACATGGTACACGGTGATGCGCCTGCTTCAGAAAAGGTCATTGGGCAAATGCGCGGAAGACACATACAGGGCCCCAGTTCTTCAATAGGGATGACATTGCATTGCCAGAAAAAGCATGGTACTCACCCAAACGACTGCGGTCCCGGGTTCGGCCACTCTCCCACCCCTCGCCAAAAAGCTCCCTCGCTACCTCCTCCCAGGCGTCCTCCTTGACCGTGCGGTCGTGGTACGCCTCCGCGCGAGTGTCCCAAATCGCACCATGGCCCTGGACCAGGGCGATGAGGCGCTCCACGTCAATCCCACGCGGCATCGCAGCAGATGTCAGTGGAGGGAACGTTCTGTGTCAATAGGCTTGCCCACTCGCAGTGAAAACGCAAGCACTTCCTGGTTTTTGTTTGCTTTGTCCAGCTTTATAAACTCTTTTTCATGGACATAACAAGTGATGCGTGAATTTCGCGCATGCAACGCAGGAGCGTCCGTGTGTCATGCGTGTTTTCACGCACCCATTGACTTCAATGGGTGCGTGATGCGCGAAATACGCACGATTATAGAACATGTCGTGAGTTTTACGCAACGCACTCGCGCTGCGCAAAATTCACGCATCGTCTGCACTGCCCCATAGGTGCGTACGACACGTGTAAATGAGGCCTTACACAGTAAAAATGCTTTTTTTTCTAAATTATTTGTTTTTGTGTCTCCATATTTGAAGAGCCGTAACGTTTTTATTTTTTCGCTGATGCGGTTGTATGAGGGCTTTTTTTTTGCGGGACGACTTGTAGTTTTTATTGGTACCATTTTGGAGTAGATGCAACTTTATCACTTTTTATCAATTTTTTTTAAAGTCAGTATTCACAGAAAATAGCAATTAGACCTACCGGTAATTGTATTTCCAGGAATCCATCATGACAGCACTACAGGAGGTTGCCCTATTGACCTCTGTAGGGACAGGAAGACAGAGAGGTTAAAAGGCCCCTCCCACCACCCCTTGCCAGTGTTTTTCAATTACTACACCAGGATGGATGCAACCCTTTTTTATTTCTAGGGATAATAACTGACATGTTAATTGCACAAATCAGAATTCAATAAGGGAGGGAATGTAAGAGTGCTGTCATGATGGATTCCTGGAAATACAATTACCGGTAGGTCTAATTGCTATTTTCCAGTACATCCCTCATGACAGCACTACAGGAGCAATACCAGATTATAATTCTCAGGGCAGGACTACGGATTGAAGGACTTTCCGTCCAAAACTTAAATCCGTATCGGACAGAACATCGAGCCTATAATGTTTGCAAAACGTATGATGGTTTGACCAAGTGGCAGCTCTGCAGATTTGGTCCATAGAGGCTTCTCTTCTTTCTGCCCAGGATGCCGAAACTGCCCTCGTTGAATGGGCTCTGATGCCTTGTGGGGCACATAGTCCTTGGGACTTGTAGGCTTCTGGTATGGTGGTTTTTACCCATCTCGCTAGAGAGCTTTTTGAGGCTTTCTTTCCTCTATTCTTTCCCCCAAACAGGACAAATAGATTTTTATCTCGTCTCCAGGAGGAGGTTCTATCCAGATACTGAAGAATTGTTCGCCTGACATCCAGGCAATGGAATTTTTCTTCTTGTTGGTTTTTTGGATCTGGATAAAAGGAAGGTAGAATTATTTCTTGTTCTCTATGGAAAGCAGTAGATACCTTTGGAATAAAGGAGGGATCCAGCTTTAGGATGATCTTATCCTCTTGTACTTTTAGGTACGGTTCTATGACTGACAGAGATTGGATTTCTCCAATCCTTCTTGCTGAAGTAATAGCGACTAAGAATGCAGCTTTTAGAGTTAAAAAGTGCATACTAATTGTGTCGAGCGGCTCAAAGGGGGGCTCACAACGAGTCGTTAACACCACATTCAAATCCCAGGTAGGAACTGATTTCTTTAGGGAAGGTTTCAGTTTAGAGACCGCTTGAGTGAATCTTCTGATCCACCGATGTTCAGCCAGGGGAGTATTAAAAAAAATTCCTAAGGCTGAAATCTGTACTTTTAAGGTACTAGGACTAAGCCCTTTTTTGAATCCCGATTGAAAAAAATCTAGGATTTTCGCAATGTTGGGAGAAAAGGGGTCTGGTCCTGGGTCTCCATACCAGGAACAGAATTTCTTCCAAATTTTTTGATAGATTTTTCAGGTAACTTCTTTATGACTTGATAAGATAGTTGAAATTACCTCATCTGACAGACCGTGGTTCCTCAAGATCTGCCTTTCAGGATCCAGGCTGATAATTTCAGAGTTTCTATTCCCTGAAAGAATAAGGGACCCTGGGAGAAAAGATTCTTTCTGACTGGGAGCATGATAGGGTCTTCCAACGCTAGGTATTTTACGATTGGAAACCAACTTCTTTTTGGCCAATAGGGAAGAATAATGATGAGCTTTGTCAAATCTTCCTGGATTTTTCTTAATACCATTGGTATTAAAGGAAACGGAGGAAAGGCATAGGCCAGATCCATGCCCCAGGGTTGGGACAATGCATCTACTCCCAATGGGTTGTCGCTGAGATTTAGGGAGAATGTCTCTACTTGGGAGTTTTTCCTCGTGGCAAACAGGTCTATTTGTGGATAACCCCACCTTCGGGTGAAGGACAGAAAGACTTCCCTGTTTAGGGACCATTCTCCAGGGTCTATTTTTTCCCGACTCAGGAAATCTGCTGATAGGTTCTCTGAGCCTTTTAGGTGGACTGCAGAGACTGATAGGACATTTTCTTCTGCCCAACTGAAAATTTGTGTAGAGAGGGCCTGAAGAAGCGTGTGCCTTGTTCCCCCTTGATGGCGAAGAAAGGACACCACTGTCGTGTTGTCCGATAAAATTCTTATATGCTTCCCTTTTATGATGGGTGAAGCTCTTATAAGTGTCTCCCATACGGCTTTTAGTTCTCTGAAGTTTGAGGACATCATCTTCATTTGAACAGGCCATGTGCCCTGAAAGTGCTGGTCTTGGATTACCGACCCCCAGCCGTGTTTGCTGGCATCTGTGGTAATCACTACATAAGGAGAAGTTCTCCAGGGGACTCCCTTGTCTATGTTGTTTGTGCAGAGCCACCACAGGAGGGATGATTTCACAGTCTCGGAAATTTGAATTATTGAATTCAGGGAGTTCTGTTTTCGATCCCACTGGGACAAGATCAGATTCTGTAAGGGTCTGGAGTGAAATTGGCTCCATGGAATAGATTGGATGCAAGATGTCATCATTCCCAACATCCGCATACATTCCCTTATGGAACAGACGTCTTTCCCCCAAAATTTCCTTACTTCTGTCAGTAGGAGTATTTGTTTCTCTCTTGGGAGGAAGGAATGTTGAAGGGAGGAGTCTAGCAGTACTCCTAAGAAGACCTTCTGTTTTTGGGGAGGAAGACTCGACTTCTGAAAGTTGATTATCCATCCCAATTTCTGTAGTAGGGAAAGAACCTGTGACCGATGACTGTCTAAGATAGACGGAGTATCTGCCGTCAACAAAAAGTCGTCTAGATATGGTATAATTACTATACCCTGACTTCTTACGAATGCCATGATCTCTGCCATAATTTTTTTTTAAATTCTGGGGGCGGAGGAAATGCCGAAAGGGAGGCAGACTAACTGGAAGTGGAGAATGGAAGGACCGTCCTTAATTGCGAATCTGAGGAATCTCTGGTACGCGGGGTGGATAGGAACGTGATAATACGCATCCTTTAAATCGATCGTACACATTGATGCCTCTTTTTGCCCGGGAGTGGGAGTGAGTTTCTTGAGGAGGGGCGAGGGAGGCTACTGACTGACCCACTTCTTCACGAATCATAGCCCTAAGTTCAGACATGAACGTTGGTTGTTCCTCCTTTAGTATTTTTGCAATACAATCCTGACACAATTGTTTCCTATGTGATTCTGGCAATTTTTTTGCACAAGTCGCACATTTTTTAACCTTTTTATCAGTTTGTCTCTGAGAGGAATATTTATCCTAGAGAAAACAGAAGGTAGGTAAAGTATGGTGTACATACATAAGGAGTCATAACCCTTACCCCAAGGGTGAGACTCATGTGACCCTGGGACATATCTGGAGTTCCATCAGGACGAGGAAGTTTCATACCGCGACAGGTAACAGGCAATGCAATATGCAATCCACGAAAATAATACAAGGTTATAAGCTCTAACTACATACCTGTGCGTGTCCCTTTAAATGCGGGCATTTTGAATTTCCCGCCTTCCAAGATGGCCGCGGACCGGAAGTAGCCCGACGTCAGCTCCGGTCGGCTATTCGTCTTTCCTTGTAGTGCAGCCGCCATAGCCGGCGACTGAGGCTTGCTATGCGGCGCAGCGAGGATCCCTGCCGGTGCGTCCACGTCTATGGAGCTGCTGGTCCACGGCCAGGCCGAAGCCTGCTTGGGAATCCCCAGCCCCCACACTACCCGAAACCTGCCTAGGATTCCTCCGGTAGGTGTCTCAGGGTGGGAGCTAAGGGACCCCTCGTTCGAGGGGTGTTAGCCTGGGCTTTAGGGGGAAGAGAAGGGGGAGTGCACGGACCCCCCGATCTTGCCCCCTGCCCGAGTTTCTTTTCCTGCACAATACAGGAGCGACGTCTCTCTGCTCCTGACCCTGTAGGGACAGGAAGAACACTGGCAAGGGGTGGTGGGAGGGGCCTTTTAACCTGTCTTCCTGTCCCTACAGAGGTCAATAGGGCAACCTCCTGTAGTGCTGTCATGAGGGATGTACTGGAAAACAGCAATTTTTCCATAGTTTTTTATTAATTTTTTTTACGGCGTTCACCGTGCGGGTTAAATAATTTAATAGATTTATAGTCGGGGTCGTTACGGACGCGGCGATACCAAATATGTGTAACTTTTTAACTTTTTTTGTTTTTTTAATAGTAAAGCATTTTGTAAGGGGAAAAGCTGGGTTTTTCATTTTTTTTTCACATTTTTTTTTAATGAACTTTATTAAACTTTTTTACTAATCCCATTAGGGGACTATAATATGCGATTCTGCGATCACATTTATAATACACTGCAATACTTTTGTATTGCAGTGTATTACTGCCTGTCCGTATAACACGGACAGGCATCTGCTAGGTCATGCCTGCGGCATGATCTAGCAGGCATTCACTCCAGGCAGACCTGGGGGCCTTTATTAGACCCCCGGCTGCCATTAGAGACACAGACACTCGGCGATCGTATCGCCGGGTGTCGGTGGGAGATAGAGGGAGCTCCCTCCCTCCAAAACCACTCAGATGCGGTGCTCGCTATTGAGCACCGCATCTGAGGGGTTAAACGTGTGAGATCGATACGAATATCGATCTCACACGGCAGAGCAGGGACGCTCCCAGCCCTCAGTTGCCTCTAGCAGCTGAGAGCAGGGAGATTTGACAGCTCCCTGCTCCGTTTACTTATTCCGATGCCGCGACGTAAAAAGTCTATGGCATCGGAATAAGGCCCGTTAGTGACTGACGTAGAAACACGATGGGCCGGTCACTAACGGGTTAAAAGGCTTTCTACAAATGCAAGATTTCCAGGGAACATGTGATAGATATATTACTTCTCACACCCCCTCAAGTAATTTGACCCAGTTTAAAAAGCAACTGAACAGTTCTGCATCGCAGAAAGGGGCCCTAGCCACCACATATGAGTTCTTGCTGACATTGGGCAGGGAGGAAAAATCTGATCTTATTACTACATGGGAAAAGGATCTACAAACTTAATTTGATGATGAAGAGCAGAAGTTCATTTTAAAGCATTCTCATGGTTTTTCACAATGCATTAAGGTGAGGGCAAACTCATTTCTCGTTGGTATAAAATCCTGTCCTGGTTACATTTGATTAATCCTGACATACCGGAGGTGTGTTGGAGGTGTGATAATGATAGAGGTACACTGCTTCATATATGGTGGCAGTGCCCCTTGATACAAGGGTTTTGGAAAAAGGGGATTGATATGACAAACCACATTTTGCACTTCTACTGTCCCCTCCACACCACAGACTGTACTTCTGTGGTTGCCTTCTGATCCTTTTACTCCTAAACAGAATAATTTACATACAATTTTAATCACGCCAGCTAGATTGTTAATTCCGTTAAATTGGAAAAAACACAGAACCTCTGACAATTGACCAATGGGAACTGAAGGTTCAAGAACTCAATAGGCTAGAAAAATTAATTAATTGGGAACAAAAGACTAGGACAACATTTTTACGTATTTGGTCTCTTTGGCGAGAATATTTTAAAAGATCCCATCCTTCCTGATCTGTGAAAAGTTCTACAGGTGTATATCTTTCTGTATTCAGTGCACAAGCACCTTTCACATCTTTCTATTCATTTGCAACCTTCTTCGATTATTTGTAACGTCTATTCGTCTAGGATATGATATAATTGACATCACTCATTAGGAATCCACATGACAGTACTTACATCTACCCTTCGCTATACTATACCTTTCCCCCTTTGCTTGACCCTAATTTCCATCCTCCTGGTCTTCCCTAGTTTTCTTCTTCCTTCTCATTTGGTCCTTTTTATGTATTGCTATCAATATTGGATACAAGACCAGTTTGTATTTGCTGAGATAGTATTACTTTATTTACCTTGTGATGTTATGATAAAAAAATGAGTATGTATCCTCTGCTGTTACTTCGCTACCTTTTGTACTCAATAAAAATAGTTTGAAAACAAAACAAAACAAAATGGAGTCACAAACACACTTTTACATTTCCCACCTTTTGTCTATTTGAGGACCTTTTGCATGCAAGCCAGGTACTTAAGAGGGGCTTATCCCCCCTGGAGGACTTACCTAACATTTTCACCCCATTCCCTGGTCTTGTCAACAAAATTCCTCCCCATACCAATTTCACTCATGGGGTATGCCTGATCAAGGGACCTAGGGTGGTGGGTAATCATTTTAACCCCTTCCCACACCTTGACGTAACTGCACGTCGAGGTGTGCAGTAACTTCGCGCACCTCGACATGGTTACGTCGGTGCTTTGACAGTTAACCGCCGCGCGGCGCTACAACGCAGCGGCGGTTAACTGTGCAGGGTGTCTGCCCTGCATTCCCCGTTGCCGATCAGCAGCCCATCGCCGCTGATTTCGGCCATTAACCCCTTCGATGCGGCATTCGATTGTGAATGCCGCATTTAAGGTTTTTAGCGCAGATCGGCAGCCCCCACGTGAAATCACGGGGGCTGGCGATGGTACAAATGGCAACCGGATGCCAGACAATGGCTTCTCGGCTGCCATGTACAGAATCCATGAGGACCAGCCGGAGGCTGGTCCTCGTAGGCTTCCCGTCAGACTGTCACGTCACAATGACAGTTGGAATGCATTACACTACATAGGTAGTGTAATGTATTCCAGCAGCGATCAGCGCTGCAAGTCTAAGTGTCCCCTAGTGGGACAAGTAAAAAAACAGTAAAAAAAAATAAAAAAAAAAATGAATAAGAATGTTTTAAAAAAAAGGGTTTTATTTTTATAAAAGTTCTAAGTGACAAAGTTATAAGTGACAACGCCCAGTTGGAAATAAGATTAAAAACGCCCAGTTGTCCATAAGAAAGGCTCATTTGCATAAATATAAAAATGCTCATAACTTGGCCAAAAATGCTCGTTTTTGAAAAAGAAAAACGTTACTGTTATCTACATTGCAGCGCCGATCACCTGCAATAGAAGATAGGGATTTGAAAATCTGGTGACAGAGCCTCTTTAAATTAATCAGAAATACACTATACATTGTTAATGTGCTAAATGACTATTCTAGCTGCAAACGTCTGGTTTTTAATGCAATATCTACACAGGTGTATAGAGGCCCATTTCCAGCAACCATCACTCCAGTGTTCTAATGGTACATTGTGTTTGCTAACTGTGTTAGAAGGCTAATGGATGATTAGAAAACACTTGAAAACCCTTGTGCATTTAGGTTAGCACCGCTGTAAACAGTTTTGCTGTTTAGAGGAGCTATAAAACTAACCTTCCTTTGAGCCAGTTGAGAATCTGGAGCATTACATTTATGGGTTCGATTAAACTCAAAATGGCTAGAAAAAGAGAGCTTTCATGTGAAACTCGACAGTCTATTCTTGTTCTTAGAAATGAAGTCTATTCCATGCGAGAAATTGCCAAGAAACTGAAGATTTCCTACAACGGTGTGTACTACTCCCTTCAGAGGACAGCACAAACAGGCTCTAACCAGAGTAGAAAGAGAAGTGGGAGGCCCCGCTGCACAACTGAGCAACAAGACAAGTACATTAGAGTCTCTAGTTTGAGAAATAGACGCCTCAAAAGTCCTCAACTGGCAGCTTCATTAAATAGTACCCGCAAAACGCCAGTGTCAACGTCTACAGTGAAGAGGCGACTCCGGGATGCTGGCCTTCAGGGCAGGGTGGCAAAGAAAAAACCATATCTGAGACTGGCTAATAAAAGGAAAAGATTAATATGGGCAAAAGCACACCTTAGGGTATGTTCACACGCCCTATTTTCAGGCCGTAAATAGAAAAATAGGAAGCAGAACACCTCCAACCATCTCCCCATTGATTGCAATGGGAAATACAGCGTTCTGTTCCGATGGGCAGTGTTTTTTTACCAAACGGCCACGAAAAAGAAGTGCAGGACACTCCTTGGGACGTTTTTGGAGCGGTTTTTCATAGACTATTGAAAAAAGCTCCAAAAACGGCCGTAAGAAATGTCAGGTCCGTATTTCACACCGAATAACCACCTCTGTAAATTGAAAGCTGAAGGCATGCCTGGAAAGAAATAAACCAGCCAAAAATGTTTGGTACATAACTTCCCTTGATCAGACAAAGAGAACTGAACTTTATTCAGAACAAAGAAACACACAGAGAAGACACATGCCCCTCCCTATAGATGTGGGACTTGCTTAAATCCCATTGGCTCCTCAGCTGTAAGTTTTCCTGTACATTCTTCTGCACACTCCTCTTTGCATTCCAGGGGGCGGTGTCTTCCAGAGGCGTGTTATGCAGGCTCTTTGTGCTCCATGAATCCAATGTCTTTGTGTAATATATATATATATATATGGATAATATTTTTCAAACAATATACATGGTAATGATCCCTGACAGTCCCCCCTAAAAATATTATTATTCTATCCGAGAGTCTTGCCTATCAACCTACCACTAACCACTCGAACCAGGCGCGTAGGGGTTTTGGATTTCTTCACCAGCTTGAGACGAGCTACTCCTGATGAGTAACCCCCCTTTGTACCTGGACTTCCAAGGTGTCGGAGTGGTCCTAACTTTCCCTGTTCTCCTCTGGATACAGGATGGTTGTCTTGATATAATCTACAAACCGCTGCTGGTTGTAATGTATATATAATTAATCCAGTCTACATTTTATTAATGGTAACAATTGTCGCACTGTCACTTACTATCCTAATGGGGCTTTTACCCCTGCAGATATGACAGGTCATGGGCAGCACAGTGACCTTCACCTCACATAAAACTCCTCAGATTGTAATTTGCAGCACCGTGGCATATTTACACACATTATAATTATAAACCTCAGACATTATAAACAATAGGGCCTCAACTAATAATCATAATGCTATCACCAATGTCATGCTATCACCCTCAGGTTTCGGGTCCCATCAGTTCATTGCCAGTCCTGTACACCATCGTCTTCTTCTTCTCCTGTCTTCTGCTCTTCACTGACTGTCACCCTCAGGGTAACCCACACAATTGTGGAGTCAGACTACGTTGGTGTCCAGTGGGGGAGTTATTATTACCCCCTCCTAGCCACTTATCAAAACACTTGATCCTGCTGACGGATTCACTCAGGTCTTTGGTCTTTACTTTGAACTTTGCTGATGTCATCAGGACTTGGTTTGGTCCTTCTCATCTGTCCGACACCGTCTCCTTTAGTTTACGTCATCAGGCTGTACATAGCACCTCATGCTGTGAGCCTGGGGTGAGATCCCACGTAGGAGGATTAGTGGAGTTGTATTGTGACTATCACCCCCTCCGCATCTGTACTCTTCCTCTGGCAAGTTACTTGTCTGGGCGGCCGCTTAGAATTGTTACACTGCCGTCAGTTCATGAGAAACGCATTGTAGTGGCTCAGGCTGCGCCTGCCGCATCTCAGTGATGGAGTTCATCGTGTTAAAAGTCTTTTAGTTCATATTTACTGGCACTTGCTGGGGACCCCCAACTCTTGTCAATTGTTAAAATAAATACTAATCTGGTGATAACATCATCCGCATACACTATAAACGTTGTTCTAAGTACATACAATAATGTCAGGCCCTGAAACGACATCAAAACACCTATATATATATATATATATATATATATATATATATATAAGGAAAAACTTCTCTGTTACAATGGACAGTGCACCTAGAAGATGTGTAATTATTGGGTACTTCATTTGCACTTGGTGATACTCTTTCAGCAGGATTTGTACCTTGATCTCAGCTGATTGCCTAGAACATCTCCACCTCACAGAAACATACACAGATTCCACATGTTTATTTGACAAGTGTCTCAAACCAATTTTTCTTACTCTAATCTGGTTCGTTCTACCTGGGAAGGCCTCTCAAGGTCGGTTCTCTTCATGGGAGGCGGGTATGATAAGGTTGGCACCGGTCTGCCAGGACTGTTCTGTAGGCAAATCAAACAGCTCTAACAGAATTTAGCAGCGACAGCTGTAAAACCTGGGACATACCAATTAGATCTTACCAAATCGATCCTTGCAGTCTTGGGGCATATGTGAGGTCATACACCATCAATGCAAGTGCCATCAAGAGTGCCTTGGGTGTTACCGGTTTACCTTCCCTTATCCGTCCACATTCTGTTAGAATCTGGTTCTCACGCCTTCCGCTCCCAGTTGGACTTTTCCTGTGGAGAACAAGCTTTTTCATTGTATAAACATTAATTGATCTTAATCAAATAATTAATTTGAAGAAAAACATTAACAAATTGCATCTTTACATCGAATGTTCACATTGGTCAGTAACTAAAACTTACAAACTGATTCTTCTTCTTTATATACATATCTATACATACACATATACACTGCACAGAATTGCTCTGCTCTAAAATTTCCCTTTCACAACAAAAAACAAACAAATGTTTTCGAATGGGAATATTCCACTTCTGTACCTTTTATCTGACGCCTCCAATAGTCCAATGCTAAGGCTGGTCCAGAACATTACATAAAACTTAACCTCAGTATTTAATATTCCCACAACACTTCTTAAATACAATTATTAAACAAACTAACTTTGGAATAACATCTAGAGAACTGCTAACATCTTATCATTGTACAAACAACAGGTCAATACTTGGGATAACACTGTTCCCCCGTCACTTACACACAACATCTGCAATGGGGAAGATATCGGCCGGGCTTCAGGCCCCACCTGAGAACAGGTCTACACACATGAGCACATTGTCATACACTTCTACCTCGGGTAGTTGTATGTTCTGCAGTTGCTGGGACGGGTAATCTGGCCGGGCTGCACTTTTCACAGGTACCTTTGCTGTTTTACCTATGTCATGCCGTGCGCACATCATGCCGGATGCTACAAACCTAGTGGTGGCATTATTGTATCCAGGGACAAGCCAATTCACTGACACCTGGCTGCACATATCCTTGATGTCAGGTCTGTCTTCTCTCGCTCTCTCAATTGGCTTACCCGATGATCCAATAAAGTTCCTACTACCAATGGGCCCCTTAATTGTGGGCGATGCCAAAAGTGTACCTAGAGTCAGTGTAAATGACGGCCGTTTTACCTTCTGCCAGGTTACAGCCTCAGCAAGCAACTCCAGCTCCGCTCCTTGAGAGGAACAAGAAGGGGAGAGTGGTTTCTGGATGATTTACCTGGTGCCCCGTATCCTGTCTTGTACATATTGTATAATAAAATATCTCTTTATTACAAATTTACATTAAAAACCCATGTCACATATAGATAGAACATCTCAAAGGGGTGGCGTCTTCATCCTCTAAAATAAAACCAAATATTATACACTTCTCCACACTCATCTGATAATCCAGAATACTTTGAGAATCCCACTTTTATCAGGTTCTGCAAATACTTGATTAATACAAAAACAAAATAAAAATAAAACATTCCTAAAAACTTTACATCAAATTAACAATGCCCAGAAAATTTTTGTTTTGCCTTCTCCCCCATCTAAATCTGTAAAGACCCATCTGCGAGTGACGTCACCTCTGCCTCCTGTGTAACTTTGCTGGAGGGGGATGGTCTCTTACACAATACCTCATATTGGGTGGAGACTACAGCACAGCATACCCAGTGCCATATTTACCTCAAAATTTAGGTTACTCTCATACACATTTAATCTGGATTACTCATTGGGGTCTCTTACACATTTTGTAGATCTCCTGAAACCAAATTAATTAATTCAAAACAAACCAAAATTGTACCTGATCAGTTCCTTCACCCTTCCCCCCTTTGTGGACTCTGCGAAAGTAATGTAGCAGAGTTCAAAACTACATCTCAACATAACACTAGTTTAACCCCCTGTAATGTACAACAGCCTGAAACAAAAATGACTTTTTTTCCTGACGAAAATACATTTGATCTTTACAATGACATGACTCAAGTGTGAAATCAAAAACAAAAACAATTGTAGTTAGTTATTCAATAAAACAGAAAATATTATATCTGATAACATTAATTACTGCAAACCAATAAACTGTATAGAAAAATAGGGAACGGTGGGGGGCACACACATTTTCAAAACCCCGTGTCTCACAGTATCTATAGTTTAATACATCTGAAGTAACATCAAAACACATGAAATCTGATCACATCATAACACATAAATATCGTAACTTTTATAAACAACAGCGCATGCGCAAAGAGAAGAAATGTATTTAGGTTTGTAGACATTACTGATATATATCTAGCAGTGCATATTGAAATCCCTTTGTCCCATCAGCCCTGCAGACTGCACCCAGTCAGCCCCCACTCCTCCTCCCAAACACAGCATACTACAGGGGGGAGGGAGGGGGGTCACACACTCACAGCTTCTAGTCTCACAATCTTAACACTTTCAATGCCGGCAAAACAACATACGTATCTGCAATCATTCATCACACCATTGTATAGGAATTATCTACGTTCAAAACATCAACCACATAATTTGTAACAGTACAATCTGTCGGCCACCATCTCTATATTATGATAACGTGTTGTTTCATCAGTGAACTAGACTGGAACTTCTGTAAATAGAAAAAAAAACACTACAAGTGACAAAATTAACGTCTTCATACTGATTTGGTTGGGTCGGGCGTGGCCACATCAGGGGCAGTGGGGGGGCAGCCTCTCCCATTGGAAACACATTGCTCAGCTGTGAAGGGGGGGGGTGGTTTCCCACCCACAATGAGGACACACTCAACATGAGGTACGGACACCATTACCGGGCGTCGGCTGGTCCTGTGTTTTCTAATACATATAACATACAATACCTTTCTTATTCCTAACTTCCATTCACTTCACCAAATCATGAATAGGATCGGTTGATCCTGATGATTTGAATATGGACCGTAAACCATCCATTCTAACAGTCTATATTATACACGTAATTTATGTAACAATTTTCGATCTGCAACTCTTGGTCTGGCAGGAAATATTATAATTTCACAGTCTCCAACGCTAAGTCTCGCCGAAATAGTATCATCTCTAGTCTGCAATGTATTTATTACATCTCGCTAGGATATAAAAATCTTTAATTAGACTCTCTGGCCTCGCTGCAAATATTAAAATTTCACAGTCTGCAGCTCTCCGGTCGGAAATATAATCTTTTATTTAGACTCTAATTACGCAGAGGATGGTTAGTCGGGCGCGACTAAGGTCTCACAGGTTTTCAACCTCACAGCGGAAAATATCACCTCTGTCGCCTGAGATAATCCAGGAAATCAACAAAAGGGTTCTACAGATCGCCACAAGACTGTCCACTAACACAGATAAGACGAAGATTTATAAAATCAATTCGCTTACCGTGTTATTGCGGAGGTGATCAAATTCCTTCAGTGGGCAACTTTGAGTTTTCTGTTTCACCCTGTGATTGTCGATTGTCCGGATTTTGATATTTCCTCGAGTGAGGTTCCTGTTCGGGCGCCAAATGTCAGGTCCGTATTTCACACCGAATAACCACCTCTGTAAATTGAAAGCTGAAGGCATGCCTGGAAAGAAATAAACCAGCCAAAAATGTTTGGTACATAACTTCCCTTGATCAGACAAAGAGAACTGAACTTTATTCAGAACAAAGAAACACACAGAGAAGACACATGCCCCTCCCTATAGATGTGGGACTTACTTAAATCCCATTGGCTCCTCAGCTTTAAGTTTTCCTGTACATTCTTCTGCACACTCCTCTTTGCATTCCAGGGGGCGGTGTCTTCCAGAGGCGTGTTATGCAGGCTCTTTGTGCTCCATGAATCCAATATCTTTGTGTAATATACAGAATATATATATATATATATATATATATATATATATATGTAAGGATAATATTTTTCAAACAATATACATGGTAATGATCCCTGACAGTAACACTGCGAAAATAGGCTTCAAAAACGCCTGAAAATCAGGAGCGGTTTTCCCTTGAAAACAACTCCGTATTTTGAGACGTTTTTGACTCCGCATGTGAACATACCCGTACAGGAATAAGCCCGTTGGGTTCACCGAAAAGGGCTTAATGAAGGCTTTACTTTTCTAACCTTCCTCTAACTGTTGTACATCCCTTCCAATATAGACCCACATGGTAATCCTATTATTTATCTAGCTTCATTATTGTCCCTGCCTGTCACCTTGAGGTCACACCTTTATATTATGTGAATTATCCATTTCCTTGTCTTTTGACGGCAATCCTCCCCCTTATCCAACTCTTGAAAATCGCCACAAAATCATGGGCTACTTTGGACTTCAATTCAGACCCGAACTGATCTGTTCTATAATACAAATTTTTCCAAAAGGATATAGACCAATACATATAGTTTCCTTTTTAGATATCCATTTCTCTGGTGGAGCAGGAATCGCTCCATGTCCCTTCCTCTAAGGCTGGGGTCACACTAAGTATTTTTACGAGTTTGACGCGGAAACCACGCCGCAAAACGCGCCAAAAATGCCTCCCATTGATTTCAATGGGAGGCGGAGGCGTTTTTTTTTTCCCCCCGTGAGCGGAAAAACTGGCATGCCCTAGTTTCGGGCGTTTACGCCTCTGACCTCCCATTGACATCAATGGGAGGCAGAGAAAGCATATTTTGCGGCGTTTCATGCCCGCGGCGCTCAATGGCCGTGGGCGAAAAAAGCAGCGAAAATCAGAATTTTGAGGCAGATTTTCCTCCTGCAAAAAACTCAAGTGTGAACCCAGCCTTAATATGCTATGATGCAGTGTTACCATTATAATAGCCTTGAGGTTTTATACCTGCTATAAAGGGCCGTATTTTTACGGATGGATGTCCGTGCCGTGGAAATGATAGAACATGTCCTTTTTTTGTCAGTAATTACGGCACGGACTCCCATGGAAGTCTATGGGCACTTCTGTAAATACGGACGGCTACAGATGTGCATCTTTAGCCTTCCGTAATTACGAAAGTGTTGCTATGCAATGCCAGGGGATTACCCAAGATTCCTCCCTCTTTTTTGCGGATCCGTAAATATGTATGCATTACAGATGAACTACAGGCCATATTTACGGATACCGTTCCGTATATGCGGATGATGTACGGATGACTGTAAAAGGACTACGGATTCGTATGTATGTACGGATAAAATCTACGGATGTGTGGATGGGGCCTAAGGCCCCATTGCACACGCCTGTGCCCGTAATCACACCCCGCGACTACGGGCACTTGCATTTTTGGCCTGTGCTCCCATACAAAAGTATGGGAGCACGGCCCGTAAAAACCAAAAGAACGGACATGTTCCATAATTTGAAGTACACTTCTACGGCATGGACACCTTCCCGCAAATATACGGTAAGGTGTCCGTGGTCACGAAGTGAATGGGACAGTAAATGCGAACCGTAATTACGGCCCGCAATTACAGATTATTGTTTACGTTTGTGTGCATGGGGCCCAAGTCCTTTGACATACATGATGCTCTATCTTTTTCTGAGTCTACTGAAATGTGCAGTTTAAGTGTATGTTCACACAGTGTTTTCAGGCGTATTTTGGGGCGTTTGCCTCGAAAAACGCCTGAAAAAAAAAAGCAGAACGCCTCCAAACATCTGCCCATTGATTTCAATGGAAAATACAGCGTTCTGTTCCGACGGGGCCTTTTTTTACGCCTCGTTTTCCAAAAAACGGCATGTAAAAAGACGCCCGCTAAAAAGTGCATGTCACTACAGGACATTTTTGGAGCAGTTTTTCGTTGACTATAGAAAAACAGCTCCAAAAACGGCCGTAAAAAAATGTGAGTTTGATTAAAAAAACGCCTGAAAATGAAGAGCTGTTTTCCCTTGAAAACAGCTGCGTATTTTCAGACGTTTTTGATTTTGTGTGCGCTTTCAACGTCTTCTAAGTCCGTTGACATGCGAAGTTATGCCGTTCTAGTACTTGGATGAACGAACCGCCGATGGAAGTATAAATGCACATATGCCGATACATCCTTTTTAATTGGACAAAGGGGCAGACTTGTGATTAGTCTATCCCTCCGTCCTTTAACTATGAGTGACGCAAATATTTGTGATCTTCTGATTGGTCTAACTGAATGACCAGGATTCCACACGAATTTATAAATAGGGGCGTTCTGTCGATCGCCGCCATTGGCCCCAATACCCCTGAAGACACTACATCTGTAGCAAAACATGTCAGGGGGGCTATTCTAGTTGTTAAACAATACTTTGCTGACAGTTATACTTTGAATCTTTTGCTCTATCATTTATGATTATGCAAACTGCAACCGCTGACTCAGATAGTAAATGCTAACAAATTTGTCGCTACACTAGCACCATTTAGCCTTAAAGAGGCTCTGTCACCAGTTTATAAGTGCCCTATCTCCTAGCTAATCTGATCGGCGCTGTAATGTAAAGTGGTTTTTATTTTGAAAAACAATCATTTATTGAGCACGTTATGACAATTTTAGATTTATGCTAATTAGTTTCTTAATGACCAACTGGGAGTTTAACTTTTTACCAAGTGGGCGTAGTAAAGAGAAGTTTATGACGCTGACCAATCACCGTCATACACTTCTCTTCATTCATGCCCAGCTTGTTTCCCTGCACACTCGCGAGATAACGCTGTGCAGTGAAACAAGCTGGGCATGAAGATAAGTGAATAATGCGGATTGGTCAAAAGTTAAATAACGGCAAGTTGGTCATTAAGAAACTAATTTGCATAAATCTAAAAATAGGTCATAACTTGCTCAATAAATGAGTTTTTCAAAATAAAAACCAGTTATCTACATTACAGCGCCGATCAGATTAGGTAGGAGATAGGGCACTTATAAACTGGTGACAGAGACTCTTTAATCTATATACTGTCAGTCAGTATTGAGTTTAGCTGCGTGTAGTTAGTGAACGTTACTCTGAATGAGAAAATAAAAAAGTTAAGTTAACAAAAAAATGTACCTAAATACAAAAGGTAGTTGGAAAATAGGACTTTCTTCGCCTTTTAGCAATTAGGTTTTTTGGCATTCCGCACTTAACTCTGCAAGAACGTTCCAGAACGTACTGCATAGTTAGCTGGTTTGCCACTCCCCAGCGGCATTTCGCTCTGTGAAACAGCTGTCTCATGGAGCTTGAACTGGAGACCTCTCTGACAGAGGAGCTCTGTGATACAGCTGTCTAGAGACGGTTGTATCACTGAGATTTCACTGAGACCCGGACATGTGATCACTGTGACAGCGATCACATTCATATTGCTCCTGCCAGCGACGCTTGCGCGCCGACGGGAAGTTGCTCCGTGATCAGCGGTTACTCAGTGTGGTCTCTGGTCATGTGATCGCTGTGACAGGCTGTCAAAGCAATCACAGAAAAGTATGTTAGCAAATGAACTTTTCCAGTTGCATCTTTTCCCACTCTAGCTGGCTGCCAGAGAGAGAGAGAGAGAGAGAGAGAGAGAGAGAGAGAGAGAGAGAGAGAGAGAGAAGTGTAAGGCCCAATGCACACGACCGGGTCCGTGATTACGCGCATTTGTGGGCGGCGCTCACATATAAAGTATGGGAGCCCGGTCTATAAAAAGCAAAAAATAGGACATGTCTTATCTTTTGCAGAGCCTTTCTACGGCACGGACACCATCCTGTATATATACGGGAAGGGGTCAGTCGGCCATATAAATGAATGGGTACGTAATCACGGACAAAATATATGGTTGCGTGTATAGGGCGGTTGTGTGCGGATTTACAGTGTTTTTTTGCTAAACTGCGGTATAAAAGGCATGTGTTTTTCTAAGCGTTTTTTTAGCTGTGAGGGGGAAAACGCGGCCAAAATGCACAGTGTAAAAACACTAAGTAATGTAAAAAAATAACAAACCTTTATCTACCAATCTGCTACACGGCGACTTTGGCCGCGACACAGGTCGCCCGGCAAAAAAAATCGCTGTATCCCGTAGCCTACATTGCCAGTAATAAAAGTCAAAGTGGTTGTGTCGCAAAGTGCAAGTTGCCGCGACAAGACAGCTACAAGAAATCCAAACTGTGGTGTCGCAGTTACTTGCAGGTCGCAACGCGACCACATTGACTTTAAAATCACTTGCGGTGTAAGCTACGGGACATAGCGATCTTTGGCTGTGTGACCTGTATCACGGCCAAAGTCACCATGTAGCCCCAGCCTTAGTGGGACATTACAAGTGGCGGATTTGCTGCAGATTTTACCAGCGGATATGCGAAGGTAAAGTCTGCAGCGGATTACAGTACAGGGCAAGTAGATGAAATTTTACAAATCTCATCCACATGCTGCAGACATTTTAAACGGCAGATTCACAAATCTTTGATGTGGCGTTAAACGAAAACCTGGGAGGGGGTGTCTACTTTCAATAACAGTCATTTTGGGGGTGTTGAAGGGGCTTTACAGACCACAAAAATTGATGACCTATCCTCAGGATAGGCTATCAATATCTGATCGGTTGGGTCCAGCGGTTCACAGTATTACAGTATTCACTCGAATGGAAGAAGGCTGTAATACTGTGAAACGCCGCTCCAAGTGTGTATGCGATTCACAGTGTGAGCAGTAAAGGAAATGAAGGGGAAGCAGGGCTCGTACGTTCAAAACAGCTGAGCGACGGGGTGCCGGAAGTCTGACCCCGACCGATCAGATATTGAATAATAATTATTTAACTGTGTTTTGGCACTTCACAACAAAATCTGTCATATGGTGATCTGTGATAAGCCTGCAGGTAAGGATTGAAGTTTTTCAAGCAGATCGCTTTTGTGCAAGACATCCTGCACAGAGATGGATATAACTATGTACGCAAATGTGTATGAGCTATACAAGTAACAAAACAGAGACAGAATTGTTTTCCACTTTAAATTCTGCTTTATTAGACACAAAAGAACATTCCTATTAAAAGAGTTCTTGATGAATTATCCGCTGTCATTTTTCTATTTTAAATCACAGCAGCATGAATCTTAACAAAAAGTTTTAAAAATTGTTTATAGATATGTTAACCTCTATGTATATAGCATGATATTTACATTGCATATTCAAGCTTGTTACGTAGCATGAGCTGCTTCTTCATTCAGAGTTATCTCCATCCTGCATGGGGATCTTGGGGCATTATTTTCTGAGGGAAAAATTAATACGAAAACAAAATGTAAATACAGTGGCTAAAAATAAATTGCATGTTACAATGGGGGTTTCCCAACATGAAATATCATAATCATAAAAAATTAACAAAGTTTTTAATTTACAAGCTGTAAAAAACGACCCACTGACCTTAATGGCTTATTTACACGAGCGTGTTAAACGTCCGTGGGACGGCCGTTGAAACAGCGGCCGTCCCACGGACCTATGTAATTGAATGTGGCCGTTCACACAGCCGTTGTTTCAACGGAACGTGTGAAGGGTCGGTGGGAAAAATCGGACATTTCCGTTCTTTCTACGCATCATTCCATAGACTTAGCTGAGCACACGGCTGCACCTCGGATTTGAAAGACGGCAGTTTTTCACATCCGAGATGCACAGCGTTCAGGTAAATAAGGCCTTACTTACATAGTATGGCAGCACCGTGTGTTCAAAGTGAATAGCAATGTGTACGTCCACCTGCTGTTGGACACGCATGCTTAGTCATTGTCCCCAGTCAGGTCACTGCAGAGCAACCTTATACAGATAGCTTCCTACCCTGCTTTTCAGGGAAGAAGCAGAGCTTCTGCAGGAGCATGGCAGTATAGATAGCTAGGCTATAGAAGGAGACATTCTCAGCTTACGATTTTAACCCCTTCCCGACATTTGTCGTAAGCATACGACATGGAAAGCCGGTGGTTCCCGCAAAATGTTGTATACTTACACCAAATGTTTGGCACCGGATCAGCTGTATCCGACATCCGGCTGTAATGGCGGGGGCTGAAATCAGCTTCGATCCCCGCCATTAATCCCTTCAATGCAGCGTTCAAACGTGATCGCTACATTTAAGCTGTTTGCAGCTCATCGGAACCCCAGCAATGAAATTGCCGGGGTTTCGGTGGCTGCAATGGCAACCGGAGGCGTAATACTGGCCTCCCGGTCTGCCAAGCACGGAAGCCGGTCAAGATCCGCCCGGCAGCGGAGCCAGATCGGCTTCCGTAGCCGCCGGCAAGATGGCGCCGGCTCAGGAGCTGATTCGGCGTCATCAGCGGTGGAAGTCAGCTGTATGTTACAGCTGACATTCACCTGTAATGGCAGGAATCGGAGCTAGCTCCGATCCCTGCCATTAACCCCTTCGATGCAGCAATCGAAAGCGATTGCTGCATCTTAGCGGTTGCTAGCAGATCGCCAGCCCTGACAGGCAATGAGGACTGGCGACTGCTGCTATGGCAACAGGAGACACAATGGTCTCCTGCTCTGCCATTACGGAAGCCGATTAGGCTCCGCCGGGAGGCTAAGCCTAATCGGCTTGCTGTCAGTGAATAACTGACAGATCTAATACATTGACCTACGTAGGTAGTGCAATGTATTAGAAAAAATAAATCTGACAGTTGGACCGTCAAGTCCCCTAGTGGGACTTGAGAAAGTGTAAAAAAAAAAGTGTAAAAAAAAAAGTGTAAAAAAAAAGTGTAAAAAAAGTAAAAAAAAAAGTGTAGAAAAAGTACAAAAAAAGTGTAAAAAAAAAAGTGTAAAAAAAAAAGTGTAAAAAAAAGTGTAAAAAAAAAAGTGTAAAAAAAGTAAAAAAAAAGTGTAAAAAAAGTAAAAAAAAAAGTGTAGAAAAAGTAAAAAAAAAGTGTAAAAAAAAAGTGAAAAACAACTTTGAAAACAATAAAACTTTCAAGTAATAAAATAAAACACAATCGCCCTTTTTCTCTTATCAAGTCCTTTATTATTGAAAAATAATAAACCATATGTATTTGGTATCGCCGCGACCGTAACAACCGGAGGTATCAAAATATTATATTATTTATTGCACGTGATGAACAGCATAAAAAAAACAAAAAAACGTAAAAAAACGTTACCAGAGTCTGTTTTTTGGTCACTTTGACCTACAAATATTGGAATAAAAAGTGAACAAAAAGTCGAACGTATCCAAAAATGGTACCTATAAAAACTATAGCTCGTCTCACAAAAAACAAGCCCTCATACAGCTCCGTCGACAAAAAAATTAAAAAATTATGGTTCTCACAACTTGGCGACAGAAAAAATACGTTCTTTTTACAAAAGTAATTTTATTGTGCAAAAAGTTGTAACACATAAAAAAGTGCTATAAATTAGGTATTACCGGAATCGTACGGACCCGCAGAATAAAGTTAACACGTAATTTATAACGGATGGTGAACGCTGTATAAAAAAATCTAAAAAAACTATGCCAGAAATGCGTTTTTTTGTTTACCTGGCCCCCCAAAAAATAGGATAAAAGGTGATCAAAAAGTTGCACGTACCCCAAATTGGTACCAACAACAACTACAGCTCGTCCCGCAAAAAAAAGCCCTCATACCACTAAGTCTATGAAAAAATTAAATTAGTTAAGGCTCCAATATATCAGGAAATAAAAAATATGCAGTTGTGCCAGCCCAAGGGGGAACATTTCTTCTGTTTCAAGAGGCGATTTATCAAGGACCTAAAATAAGGGAACAAGGAAGGGGAGGGCCCAAACATATCCGCTGGAAGCGATGGTGCCCGTATTATACCAGAACAACACTTTCTCAGCAAAATTCCCCAAACTGCAAAGGTGCGGAGTGAAGACCAAAAGGGGCATAAGAAAGGATTGCTTCACAGCGTAACACACATATATGGATCTTTTTATTGTTTTTTTTACCCCATTATTATGCCACTTGACTATGCCCCTGATGTACTCTGCCCAGCTTACATGTACCCCCACATTATAAATGGAATAATCAAACAAATCTACTACCAAGCAAAATCCACTCTCCAAAAGCCAAATGGCGCTCCCTCCGCTCTGAACCCGACAATGTGCCCAAACAGCAGTTTCCTTCCACATATATGACATTGTCATACCCGGGAGAACCCTTTTAACAATTTTTGGGGTGTGTCTCCAGTGTCATAAGCTGGGCATGACATTTGTCACTGAAATGGCATATCTAGGGAAAAAAATATAAATTTTTAATTTGCACCATCCGCAAAAGACCTGTGGGGTGAAAATGCTCACTACACCCCTTAATAAATGCCTTGAGGAGTGTAGTTTCCAAATGAGGTCACTTCTCAGGGGTTTCTTTTTATTATTTCACATCTGAGCCTCTGCAGTTGTGAACCAATATTTTGTAAATCGCCAAATTAGGCCTCACGCTTTCACTCCTGAGCCTGGTCGAATGTCCAGGCAAAAGATTAGGGCCACATGTAGGGTGTTTCTAAAACCGGGAAACACAGCATAATAATTAGAGAGCTGTCTTGTTATGGTGGCACAAGCTGGGCACCACATATTGGCATATCTATGGAAAAAAAAATCTAATTTTCACTCTGCAACATCGAGTGCACACTAAATTTCTACAAAACACCTGCAGGGTTAAAATGTTTACTACACCCCTAGGTAAATGCATTGAGGTGTGTAGTTTCCAAAATTGGGTCACTTCTGGGGGGTTTTCACTGTTTTGGGCCCACAGGCGCCCAGAAACCAATCTAGCAACATCTGCACTCCAAATGGCGCTCCTTCCCTTCTGAGCCCTGCCGTGTGCCCAAACAGCAGTTTATGACCACATATGGGGTATTGCCGTACTCGGGAGAAATTGCTTTACAAATGTTGTTTTTTTTTTTTTCCTTTATTTGTTGAGAAAATGAAACATTTTGCGCTAAATCTACGTCTTATTGAAGAAAAAGGATTGTTTTTATTTTCACTGCCCAATTTTAATAAATTCTATGAAACATGTAGGGTCAAAATGCTTACTACACCCCTAGATGAATTCCTCAAGAGGTGTAGTTTCCTAAATGAAGTCACTTTTTGGGCGTTTTCATTGTTTTGTCCCCTCAGGGACTTTGCAAATGTGACATGGCCTCTGCAAACCATTCCTGCTAAATGTGATCTCCAAAAGCCAAATAGCGCTCTTTCCCTTCTAAGCTCTGCCGTGTGTCCAAACAGCCAGTTATTACCACATGTGGGGTATTTTTTTACTTGGGAGAAATTGCTTTTCAAATTTTGCGGGGCTTTTTCTCCTTCAGTCCTTGTGGAAATTAGAAAAAAAATTAGCTAAACCTACATTTTCTTTGTAAAAATTTAGATTGTCATTTTCAGGGCCTACTTCCAATAATGCTCACTATACCCCTAGATAATTTCCTCGAGGTGGGTAGTTTCCAAATTGGGGTCACTTTTGGGGGATTTTCACTGTTTTGGCACCGCAAGAGCACTTCAAACCTGACATGGTGCCTAAAATATATTCTAATAAAAATAAGGCCCCCCAAAATCCTCTAGGTAATCCTTTGATTCTGAGGCCAGTGCTTCATTCCAGTAGCACGCTACGGCCACATGTGGGACATTTCCAAAAACTGCAGAACCTGGGCAATAAATATTGAGTTGCATTTCTCTGGTAAAACCTTCTGTGTTATAAAAATTTTTTTTATTAAAAATGTATTTCTGCAAAAAAATATGAAATTTGTACATTTCACCTCTACTTTGCTTTAATTCCTGTGAAATGTCTAAAGGGTTAAGACATTTTCTAAATGCTGTTTTGAATACTTTGAGGGGTGAAGTTTTTAAAATAGGGTGACTTTTTTGGGGGTTTCTAATATATAAGGCCCTCAAAGCCACTTCACAACTGAACTGGCCTCTGTAAAAATAGCCTTTTGAAATTTTCTTGAAAATGTGAGAAATTGCTGCTAAAGTTCAAAGCCTTGTAACGTCCTAGAAAAATAAAAGGATGTTCAAAAAACGATGCCAATCTAAAGTAGACATATGGGGGATGCTAATTAGGAACAATTTTGTGTGTTATAACTGCCAGTCTTATAAGCAGATACATTTAAATTGAGAAAAATGCAAATTTTTCGCTAAATTTTGGCGTTTTTCACAATTAAATACTGAACATATCGAGCAAATTTTGCCAGTAACATAAAGTCCAATGTGTCACGAGAAAACAATCTCAGAATCGCTTGGATAGGTGAAAGCATTCCGAAGTTATTACCACATAAAGTGAAACATGTCAGATTTGAAAAATGAGGCTCTGTCAGGAAGATCAAAAGTGGCCAAAGAGGGAAGGGGTTAAAGTGCTACATCCAGACAGCTGATATTAACCCTGCACATGCCCACTCAGTCTTTGTTTTATTTAATTAAATTCTCAATGGTTTCTAAGGGAGTGCATACTGTGGATGTCACACGGTATAGGTATTCACTACTTTAAATCCCATGCTACCGATCTACGGGGAAGGAAGGAACTAAACTAACTATACATATATATATATATACCCTCCTCCAGAAGAACAAGTTAGGAGCAGCACCAAGGGTGACACAGGGAAGTAAAGACGACATTGCAAGTTAGGCCCTATTCACACGACAGGGATTCTCGGCCGTGTGATGGCTGTTCTTTGAGCGGCGTAGGAACAATAGACCCCAAATGGGGCTATCCACGCGGCCGATTTTTTGACGGCCCGGTAATCCGGGATGTCAAAAAAATGGTACATGTCCTAATATGGGCCGTTCTCCCAGCCGTACAGCTCCCATAGAAGTCTGAGGGGCCGTGTACAGCTCTCTTCTCCTCCTCACAGTGCGAAGTGCATGGGAGGAGGATGGTATTTTGTTGCTCCCTGTAGGAGCTGAATCCCTAATACCCGGCCACAGCTTCGGCCGAAGCGGTGGTAGGGGAATCTGCTCCAGGAGAAGTCAAATGTGGGGCAGTGTGTGGCGGGTACGGCCCACCGAGGGCAGTGTGTGGCGGGCACGGCCCACCGAGGGCAGTGTGTGGCGGGCACGACCCACCGAGGGCAGTGTGTGGCGGGCACGGCCCACCGAGGGCAGTGTGTGGCGGGCACGGCCCACCGAGGGCAGTGTGTGGCGGGCACGGCCCACCGAGGGCAGTGTGTGGCGGGCACGGCCCACCGAGGGCAGTGTGTGGCGGGCACGGCCCACCGAGGGCAGTGTGTGGCACTCTCCTGGAGCGGAACCCCCGGCCACAGCAGCCTGTGGGAAGTAATTTTGCTCCAGGGGAAGTCCCTGACTTCTGTCCATATATGGAATGGACAGTGACTTCTGGAGCAGAATTACTGGCCCCAGCGGTGTCGGGGACGGCTGTGCCTGGGGATTCCGCTTCAGGAGAAGTCCCTGACATCACTGTCCAGATATGGACAGTGAAGTCCGGGAGCAGAATAACCGGCCACAGCGTCGGCCGCTGTAGCCGGGGATTCGGCTTCATGTCCTGACGTCACTGTTCATATATGGACAGTGAAGTCAGGAATTTCTCTTGGAGAGGATTCCGCCTCAGGAGAAGTCCCTGACGTCACTGTCAATATATGGACAGGGATGTCAGGGACTTCTCCTGGAGCAGAATTCTCGGCCACAGCTTCGGCAATACTGTGGCCAGGGATTAGGGATTCCACTCCTGCAGGGAGCAAAAAAAAAAATCTCCTCACATGCGCTTCGCACTGAGGAGGAAAAGAGAGCGAACGAGCAGCAGAAAGCTCAACAGTCACTCGGATCACATCCAAGTGGCAGCCGTGCTTTACTCTATGGGAGCCATGCGGCCAGGAGAACAGCCCAGAACAGGGCTTGTTCCATTTTTACAAAGTCGGCCGTGTGAATAGCTCCATTTGGAGTCTATTGTTCCTACTGCGGCCGTCATAAAACAGAGAATCCCTGTCGTGTGATTAGGGCCTTACTTTAAAACAGTTATTAACAGTATTTCTGGGCTTTTGATATGAAAGCGATTGTGGAATGACCTATTTATGTCAGGTTATATTAACTTTGGCCTGAGTGGCATTACTCAAACATTGAAATACGTTAAACTATAGTTCATTTGCAGTCACAGAATATGGCTGCACCACTACACACGTGTGTTGGAGAGCAGTCTGTTACATTACTAACTAGTTTAGGTTCATCTTTTACATAGCACTGGTTAATGTTAAAATGTTACAAAATGCTTCCATGGGAGAATAACCCTGTAGATGGAGTTTAAGGCTATGTTCACACGGGGTATATTGTCGAGTTTTTTGACGCGGAAACCGCGTTGCAAAACTCGGCAAAAACGGCCCGAGAACGCCTCCCATTGATTTCAATGGGAGGCGTCGGCGTCTTTTTCCCGCGAGCAGTAAAACTGCCTCGCGGGAAAAAGAAGCGACATGCCCTATCTTCGGGCGCTTCCGCCTCTGACCTCCCATTGACTTCAATGGGAGGCAGGAGAAAGGGTATTTCTCGCTGTTTTATGCCCGCGGCGCTCAATGGCCGAGGGCGAAAAACGGCGCGATAATCGCCGCGAAAATCGGCGTGCAGGGAGAGGAATATCTGCCTCAAAGTTCCAAACGGAATTTTGAGGCAGATATTCCTCCCCCAAAATACTCCGTGTGAACATAGCCTAATAGAGCATGCCACAATTGTTTTCGGTTGTATTTGTATGGAATCTGCTGTACCTTTTATACAGAGGGTTTTTCTTTCAGAGGGCTCATGCAAGTCTATGAAAGCCCTACTATGGATCATAATACGGTCTGTTCTGCATATTTTAAATACCCAATATGTAGAACATTAACTTAAGGATTCTGCGGCTTTTCAAACGAATGACTACCCATAAAATACATTGTCAAGCTCAGTCAACCAACATATTCCAGGTAAATACTCCTAGTAGCCAACACGGCCCAAAACATTATTGTGCTGTTTAGTTAATAGGATCGCTGAAAGAATACAGCATATAGCTATAAGCCCAGTGTATTCATGAGGGGAGTGCTCTCCCCTGCCCTTTAGGCCAGTGTTTGTCAGGCTGCTATGTAAAGGTCAACGGTCACTGCAGAGGGGGGAAAAAGCACTCCATTCAAAAATACACTGGTCTCATAACTATCAGTGATCCTATTTCCCAAAGGGCACACACTTTTTTTGTGTGTGCCATTTTGGGTGTACGATGGACCTGTGGCTGTAATATGCTGCCCTTCCATAGGGCAGCATATTTATCTAACAGATCCACTTTAAAGTGTCTCTCTGCACTTGCTAACCGGTTCTAAAGCCGGGAACATGATTATTACATTCATATGCCCCTATAGGGCATATGGAATGGAGTTTTTCAGCTGGCATTAACCCCTTTCAGCATAAACTAGCAGTGCTGTCCAAGAAAATGCCAAGCCTGCAAACAGAAAAAAATGCATGACAGAAGTCTGTTCGCATAATCCTTAGCACGTTTAGACCTAAAAAGGTCTTGGAAATGTGTGAGGTTCCCCACTAATTGCATATTGGAAGTAGGAATGCACGATGCATCAAAATTTCGATACGGTTTCAATACTCTGCATCCCCAAACGATTCAACACCGTTATTTCATATATTTCGATAAGTATAGTAACACATGAATGTATGAGAGCGAGGCTGCGGCTGTGCAATACGGTCATTGTCGCGCTCCCGAGTCCTGACAAGTGTGCGGGGTCAAGATGATGTGATGTGGCCGGCGCTGCACTAATGAGTGGTGGCACTGAAAACAGAACATGCCGGGCGCACTGCAAAACACCCCCATGTTCTGTCACAAGTGCCTGAACCGCCGCTCATTAGTGCAGCGCCGGCCGCATCTCCTCATGCTGACCGCGCGTGCACTTCTTGTCAGGAGCGGCGCAATGGCTGTATTACACAGCCGCAGCCCCGCTGGCGATCAGAGAAACCTTTAATCTCCGCCGTTATTCTCCTGAATGCTGCGATCAAAGCGGACTGCAGCATTCAGGGGAAAATGAGAAGGGGGGGATGCCCCTTGTATCACGTCACAGGGAATTCCTGACACGCGATTGAGGGACATACCATATATGGGCTGACAGCCCAGGGTCCATTGAAGGACCCCAGGGCTGTCTGATCATATTTCCTGTTGCTAGGGCATACTTAGGTGTACTATCAGTACACAGGCTAATGTACTGTAACATAGATCTATAACAGTACATTAAAGTTTAAAAAATAAAGTAAAAACAAAGTAATGTTAAATAAAAAAAAAAAATACACACACCTTTTTTTACAATAAACATTAAAATAAGTCTCAATACATAAAATATTCACATATTCAGTATTAGCGCTGCCGTAATAACCTGCACAACATTTTTTTGCATCATTTATGAGGTGTACGCTGTCAAAAAATAAAATAAAAACTGCTTTCTTTCACTTATCAATGTAAGGCACGAGGTGCGATGAATATAACCTCCCTGTGCCTCACATTAATAGTAATTAACCCCACCATGTACCTTACATATTAACCCATTATGACTGAGAATCATGATGGGGTTAATTACTATTAATGTGAGGCACGTGGAGGTTAAATTCATGATCACACATCCGAAAAAGGAAGAACTTTTTATTTTATTATTATTGTTGACAAAGTATCGAAATCAAAATACTAAACAAAGTATCGGTATCGAAGTCCAAATTCTGGTATCGGGACATCCCTAATTGGAAGTCCATTACATATTTGATGCAGCAGCCTTGTTAAAAGTTAACATGTCTAACCTTACAATAATTTTCTCTTTTTAGTACATTACTTATCGGTGCGGGGTCCGGGTGTCTGATCCCCACTGATCATATACGGATGACTTATCCGGTGGATACGTCATCAGTTTTTCAGTAGTGGACAACCCTTTTAAACGTTTCTTCAGAATGGGAGTCTATGGGCGACGGATGGCATCAGTCAGGCATTCATCACAGCCATCCAGTAAAAAAAATATACGTTAAACATATAGGTTTTTTAACGTGGGCAACAGATGTAACTATGACACATGAAGGCTTTCTTTTTTTTTTTTTTAACAGGTTTGTTTAACGTCTTATGGTAAACATCTCGGTATATGCTGTGTTCACAGATAAGTTAAAGGAGGACACATCTGTAAAATACAAAACCTCCTCATATTTTAAAAGATTTACAATGTAAGAAAAATCTGTGTAAAAAGTATATAGTTATTTTCAACACCCAACATATTTAAAGATATAGAATAGAAAGTGGGGTGTGGGAAACTGGTGGTCCACGGTACTTGACGTAAAACACTCAGGCATTATCAGCAGACACTTATAGCCATACACTATACAAGAAACTTTGCATCATTTAAGCTTTATCCATCATTATTACGGCGTTTATAATGTCTCTTTGTATTTACAAGTAATTTCATCTAACTAGTTTCAGATTACCTGCAAATTGATAAAAACTACACACCTTTTCCAATTTGTTCTTCCACAATTAAACAATCATCCTCCTCCTCCTCATCATCTTCCTCTTCCGTGTCTGCCTGGAAGCCATCGGATTCCAATGTTGTTGCCTATAGTATACAGAGAATAGATTTTTTTTAATAATTCATAACTGATTTTAGAATTGTAAGTCTTATAACCCATTAAAAAAGTTTCTGCCACAATATTCCAAAACTTTGTTTTTCCAGGGACATAGCTGTATGACAGCTTGTTTTTCTACAGGACGAGTTTTATTTTCCTTTGGTACCATTTTAAGGTACATATACATTAGCATTTAAGTTTTATTAACCCCTTAGCGCACAATGACGTAAAAGCTGCGGGTGTCAGCTGTGTTTTGTAGCAGACACCTGGGACTAACTGCCAGGAACAGTAATCATGCTGTTCCTGGCAGTTTAACCCGTCAAACATTGCGGTCAATCGCAATCACAGCATTTGAGCGGTTATCGGGGGGCGGGGGGGGAGACAGACTTCTAAAATGTTTAGAAGAAAGTGAAATAAAGTTCGTAGTGATCATTTTTTTTTTTTTTAGAAGTTCAAACAAACCCCCCCTTTTCCCATTTGAACAAAATTGGCATCGCTGCGCCCGTAAAGTCCGAACTATTACAATATACCATTATTTAACCCACAAGGTGAACGCTCTAAAAAAAAAAAATTATAAAAATTGATCAAAAAGTTGTTTGTACAAAAAACATGGTACCAATAAAAACTACAGATCGTCCTGCAAACCAAAAAAAAAAAAAGTTATGGCTCTCAGAACGTGGTGAAACCAAATTTTTTTTTAACAAAGTTCATGCTTTGTAAAAGTAGTAAAGTATTTAAAAACCTATATAAATTAGGTATCACTGTAACCGTATTGAGACGCAGAATAAAGTGAAGTTGTAGTCTTTAACGCACACAAAGCCATAAAAACGAAACCCCCCCCAAAAAATAAATGGAGGAATCAGTTTGACCCAATTTCAGAAAATCTTTCATAGCACATTATATGGTACTTTATATGGTGCCAACAGAAACAACTTCTGCAAAAAGAAAATAAGCCCTCAAACCACTTTGACACAAAAAGAAAAAAAAATTACGGGTCTTAAAAGGTGGGGAGTATAAAACGAAAAAAACAATAAATCTTCACTGTAAATCTTCGACACGCATTTAGTAGCGATTCACAGATATTGCAGCCTTTTCTCCCACTGAAGTGAATGGGAGAAGAAAACTGCAATACCTGTGAATCGCCGCCAGATGCGTGTCAAAGATTCACAGTGTGCAAGTAAAAATGAAGCCAAATCAGCGCTGCACCCCCTTCAAAACAGTTGATCGGCGGGGGTCCATTGAGTCAGAACCCGACCCATCAGCTGTTGATGGCCCATCCTGAGGATAGGCCATCAATTATTTACTGGCTGGAAAACCCCTTTAGGACATCTGCGTTGCTCCTGCTTTAACTTATAGAATGTATAAACACATTAAAATTCATCTACCTCCCTAAATTACCAGATCTTTTTCACAGCGATGGTGCTGTTCCTGGCTGTTTAACTAGTTAAATGCCACGGTCAATAGTGACCACGGCATTTATAGTAGTTTTCCTATGAAGGACATTTATGACATTCACATAATATGTCATAAATGTCAGATGTGGGTCCCACCTCTGGGACTCGCATCCATCTCTAGAACGGGGCCCCTAAACCAAGTTCTCTTACCCGGCTCCTTAGTCTTCTGGCCACTTCCAGGTTACATGGTCGAGTTACAGAAACAGCGTAACTCGCTGAGCTACGTAGTTTCCATGATTCCCATTGAACTAAATAGTAGTTACGGGAACAGCATAGCATGCTACGCTGCTTCTGTAACTGCCATTCACCACTATGGGAGTTAGGAAAATAGCGTAGCTAAGCGAGTTACGCCGTTTCTGTAACTCATCCATGTACTGTACCAGCGATCTAATGATCGCTAGTTCAAGTCCCCTAGGGGAACTAATAAAATTCGTAAAAAAAAAAGTTTAATAAATTTCCAGGAGTGTAAAAAATGTTTAAAAGTTAAAATAAACAACCTTTTCCCATTTTTCCCCAAGCACAATGTAAAAATAAAAAAAATTGCTATCGCTGCGTCCGTAAAAGACTAACTATTACAATATAGCATTATTTCACTCACACAGTGAATGGCGTAAAAAAAAATGTAAAACCCCAGAATAGTTTTCTTTTGGTCACCATAGCGCTAAAAAGAATTAAATAAAAAGTGCTAAAAAAAAAATTTGTATGTACCAAAAAAAATGGTGCTAATAAAAACTACAGCTCGTCCCGCAAAAACTAAGCCCTCACAACTCTCAAACAATGGAAATATATAAGTTATGGCTCAGAATGTGGTGAAACGGAACAAATTTTTTTTAACCAATCGTTTTTCTTCGAAAATAGGAAAAAATGTCATATTTTACTTCTTTTACAGTTGTCTAAAACCTGGGTGGGTCTTCTAGTCAGGTGCATCTAATAGTCCTAAAAATACGGTAGTTAAAGAGGCTCTGTCACCAGATTTTGCAACCCCCTATCTGCTATTGCAGCAGATTGGCGCTGCAATGTAGATTACAGTAACGTTTTTATTTTTAAAAAACGAGCATTTTTGGCCAAGTTATGACCATTTTCGTATTTATGCAAATGAGGCTTGCAAAAGTACAACTGGGTGTGTTGAAAAGTAAAAGTACAACTGGGCGTGTATTATGTGTGTGTTTACTTCTTTTACTAGCTGGGCGTTGAGAAGAGAAGTATCATCCACTTCTCTTCACAACGCCCAGCTTCTGGCAGTGCAGATCTGTGACATCACTCACAGGTCCTGCATCGTGTCGGCACCAGAGGCTACAGTTGATTCTGCAGCAGCATCAGCATTTGCAGGTAAGTAGCTACATCGACTTACCTGCAAACGCCGATGCTGCTGCAGAATCATCTGTAGCCTCTGGTGCCGATGTGTCCTCGCTCGTCTGACACGATGCAGGACCTGTGAGTGACGTCACAGCGTGATCTGGCAGAAGCTGGGCGTTCTGAAGAGAAGTGGATGATACTTCTCATCAGAACGCCCAGCTAGTAAAAGTAGTAAACACGCCCCGATGTACGCACATAATACACGCCCAGTTGTACTTTTGCAAGCCTCATTTGCATAAATACGAAAATGGTCATAACTTGGCCAAAAATGCTCGTTTTTTAAAAATTAAAACGTTACTGTAATCTACATTGCAGCGCCTATCTGCTGCAATAGCAGATAGGGGTTGCAAAATCTGGTGACAGAGCCTCTTTAATTGTGACATTCTATACTACAAGATACTTTATGACTAAGAACTGTCCGATGCAACATGAAAATAATTGGTCCACTTGGCTGATAATTTAAGAACCACTTAAGATTATAATTAAGTTAGTTACCACGGTCTTAAAAGCTACTTACATCACTCACCGTTTCCAAAGCCTTGGCTTTTTTCATAAATTTTGTGATGGGCATACTGCCAGCAGATTTCCTCTTGCTGGATGTGGACATAGCTTGAATCTGTCCTCCGCTGCTTCCAGTTTCATCTTTGCTATACAAATTCACCTGGGTGATATAAGTCCACTGGCATGGCACAGGAAGACTTTCCTGCTGGAAGCTTTTCAAAACATCAGCGTGCACATACCAACATAGACGATGATCCGGACGCTTCTCATACACAGAATTCTCAGAGATAATGCGTTTCAATCGAGCTTTTGAGGGTAAGTTAATGTTGGTTTGATTTCGTGAGTTCGGGCTTACAGTTTCACATACTGTTGGGTTGCCAGCATCACTGAATGAGAACATACCACGCTGAAAGCACTCTTGGAACTCCTTAATGATTGTTTTACTTCCATGAACATTTCCATGTAGCAACGGCAGTAGACGTGTAAGGACTGTAGAGGGAAAAGTAGTAAGAGCTTTAGGAACCAACTATTTTATATTGTTGCCCCCCCCTCCATGTAAAAGCAGACCTAAAATCACAATCATAACAAAACATGCACACATTCTGTATTAAATCTATAACAGTGCAACTTGTATTTTAAGGCAACTATTCATAATGTGTGTTCTAAGTGGCTTTCCATAGTTTCTCACAGATATTCATATATGTGTAGACTGCAAAAACTTTGTGTTACAAAAAGGCTTGGAATATTTCTAACAAGAAATATATGCATTTTAATACCATCAAAATTACACACACTTGAATGCACCACTAATCTATGCCACATCAGGAAGAGAGATAGTCAGGTGTGAACCTGCCTAATCCTAATTTAATAGTAGTAAAGAAATTACAATTAAATTTATTTTACTTTTGCGTATTCAATTAGAGACCAAATTTCAATTTCAACGACTGACATTAAAATGCTGATCTGGCAAATACCACTCAAGTTCTATATTCTAAAATACACAACAATGTAAAAACAAAGAAACACTTTCTAAGTCTAGTGAAGTTCTAACTTGTAGCTACATGGTTATTAGCTCCTTAGCGACATCCGGTGTGAGTGTCTACACACACACACACACACACACATGATATAAAAATTCTACACCCCTGTTAAAATACCAGTTTTTGTCAGGTTATAAAACCAGTCCAAGATGAATAATTTCAGTACTTTTTCCACCTTTAACGTGACCCATAATCTGTACAATTCCATTGAAAAACAAACTGAAATCATTAATACAATAATGTGGTTGCAGAAGTGTGAACACCCTCTTATAATTGGGGATGTGGCTGTGTTCAGAATTAGCTTCTCTTCTCATTTAAACTCACGTTAAATAGTAGTCAGTACACAGCTTCCATTATTTAAAGTGATTCTGAATAACCCCATATAAAGTTCAGCTGTTCTATTCAGCATTTTCCTGACATTTTCTTCGTTGCATGTGACCGCAAAAGCCATGATCCGTAAAGAGCTTACAACACAAAGGGATCTAATTGTTGAAAGGCATCAGTCAGGAGAAGGGTACCAAAGAATTTCCAAGGCATTAGATATACCATCAAACAGGGTCACCAAGAAGTGGATTACATTTGGCACAACAGTGACATTACCAAGTACTGGACCTGCCTCAAAACTTGATGAAAAGACAAGACGAAAATTGGTCTGGGAGGCTACCAAGAGGCCTACAGCAACATTAACCCCTTACTCCTGACCGTGCCTGAAAATACCTTAATGACCAAGCCAGATTAAATCTGGTATGTCTGACTTTATCAGAGAATAACTGTGAAAGTTTTGAATATCCAAGTAATTCTGACATTGTTTTTTCGTCACATGTTGTACTTTATTTTAGTGGTAAAAGTAGACTGATACGATTTGCGGGAACTAATTAAAAAAATAGAGAAATTGAAGAATTTTTTAAAAAATTATCATTTTTCCCTATTTTTAACTGCAATATGTCACATATGTACATACATACTGTACAATTTTTTTTATTAAATATATATTTCCATCTCTTTACTCTATTTTGGCAGCACTTTTGAAAAAAAAATAAAATAAAATTTTTTGAGCAATTTAGAAGACTTACAAATTTAGTAATCATTTTATACATTTTGAAGTACATTTTGTTTTCCTGCACCAAGCCAGGTTTTCAGAGGCTCATAGGTGTCAGAATGGTCGAAACCCCCACAAGTGCCACCATTTTGAAAACTACACCCCTTAAGGTATTTATTAAGGGGTGTTGTAAGTATTTTGACCCCACAGTTTTTTTGTAAGAATTCATGCAAAGCAGGCGTAAAAAAATATAATTTCACTTTTTTCATAAAAGTATCACTTTGAAGACCGATTTCTTTGTAAAGCAACCATGAGAATGAAGAAACACACCCCAAAATCTATCACCCTGTTTCTCCGGTTTTCAAAAATGCCCCCATTGTGACCCTAATGCGTTGCCTGGACACACGGCAGGGACTGAAAGGAAGGGAGCAACCGGAGGCATTCAGGTCTCATATTTTGCTTGAAAATGTTTTAGGCCCCACTGTACATTTGGAGAGGTTTTGAACTACCAGAACAATAGAAACTCCCCATAAGCGACCCCATTTAGAAAACTAGACACCTTAAGGTATTTATCTAGGGGTGTAGTGAGTATTTTGACCCCACAGTTTTTTGCTAAATTGAATGCATAGCAGGTGAAATAAAAAAAATAAAAAACTTTTTATATAAAAGTATCACTTTGAAGACCGATTTCTTTGTAAAGCGACCATGAGAATGAAGAAACACCTCCCAAAATCTATCACCCTGTTTCTCCTGTTTTCAAAAATGCCCCCTTTGTGACCCTAATGCGTTGCCTGGACACAGGGCTCGAAATGGAGGGAGCACCCGGAGACTTTCAGGACACACATTTTGCTTGAAAATGTTTCAGGTCCCATTACACATTTATAGAGGCACTGAGCTGCCAAAAAGATAGAAACTCCCCATAAATGACCCCATTTTGAAAACTAGACCCCTTAAGGTATTCATCTAGGTGTGTACTAAGTATTTTGACCCCACAGTTTTTGCAGGAATTAATGCAAAGCACTTTTTTTCACAAGTGTGTCATTTTAAGGTCAGATTTCTTGTACAGAGGACATGAGAATAAGGAAATGCACCAGAAAATGTATCACCCTGTTTCTCCTGTGTTCAAAAATATCCCCACTGTGGCCCTAATGTGTTTCCTGGACACACGGCAGGACCCAAAAGGAAGGGAGCACCCGGAGGCTTTCAGGACACACATTTTGCTTGAAAATGGGAGGATTCTACTTTTCTAGATTGAGAAATATATGTCCCTAACAGTTTCTACACCCTATGACTATGTCGTGCTAAGAAAGCAGCTGACCTGAAATCATGTCAGTCCATATACATTATGTATATCAACCCGCTCTGATATATAGTAAGTTAGAGTGGGAAAATGTATTAAACTGTTGGCGGAAAAAGGCAATATATCCATCAATCCCTATATAAGGGACGAATATGCCAAGTGACGCGGTACACAATAACAAGCCCCTGCCCGGCAAGGTAGGAACCGCCATGTGCACAAAACAACCAATCACCTGTAGAATATATAAAGGAGCAGTGTCCCACACCGTATGTATAGATACAGTAAAGGACCACTACTCCCCAAATTAATGTCGCTATTTCTAGAAGTATTGTCGGGTGTAAGAGGTCCACCAAAAACCCAAACAAAACTGTAATAAAGCCCATAGTGTATTGATAAGGAACAGCTCGCTTATTAGAAATCCTCAGAATAAAAAGAAAAAATTATGTCGTATCCCCAGTCAGTAACAGCTATTTATGGCAGGACATAGTCATAACGGAAAAAGGAAATAAAAAGCTTTCAGGGCACAATTTTATCTTGAATGAATTTCAGGGCCTTATTCCACTTTATATAACCGGGTTATATCCCAAAATGACTCAATCTAGAAAAGTATATTTCCCTCCCTCCCAAAAAAAGTGATAAAAAAAAGAAATCTCTAAAAGAACCCTAAATTTTGGCATCTCCTAAATAAGCTGCTTCCCTAGAAAAAAAAGAAGGTGTACAGAAAAATAAAATCCTAAATAAATCCTGCATTTTAACTTTTATAGCGCACAAAAGAAAATTAGTAATGTGCGACGGTATGATAGATTTCAAAACAGGGACTTATGCATAGACCAGGGTTGGAAGGACAAGCGGAACAATAATATCTTGACTCACTTCGCTGTCCTCGTTTGCTGCAGACCCGACGCCGTTTTTTGGGGTATTTTTGGTTAGGTGTTGAAGGGATGGGGTGTAAAAAATGTTTTTCAACAAGTCGGCGTACATCCTCCGACTCATGGACTACTCTCTGGTCTGCAGATTGAAATAGGAGATCTTCAATCACTTACTCCTGAAATTCAAAGAATGTCGCCCTGCCCGCTGATTTTTTGTAGAGGACAAATGCATTGTGCATTGCAACCTGGATGAGGTATATTGCCACTTTTACACCACGTTCTGGTTTTCCTTTTAACCAGATAAGGTTGTAACATCTGGTCGCACAAATCTACCCCACCCATGAATTTGTTATAGCCGATGACACACACAGGCTTTTGTCTATCTGCAGAGGCTCCACGTTCTCTAACAGTTGCTGTTGCACTTGTATGGATAGTGCTGATCATGTAGACGTCCTTGCGGTCACAAAATTTTAAAGCCAGCATCTTCTCAATTTGAAAAGTGCATGACACCCCCTTTCGTAGTTTTTTATCCACAAGTTGACGTGGGAAACCTTTGCGATTCCTGCGTATTGTGCCACAGGCTCCGGTGTTGGCACAATGAAGGGCGCTAAACAATGGCACACTGGTATAAAAACTGTCCGTGTGTACATGATACCCCTTGTGTAGGAAAGGGCCAATTAAATCCCACACAATCTTACCAGTGGTACCAATATTTGGAGGGCACCCTGGCGGATTAAATTCACTGTCTTTACCCTCGTAGATCTTAAATGCACATGTGTAGCCAGTAGTGCTTTCACATAACTTGTAGATCTTTACCCCGTATTTTGCACTTTTTGAGGGTATGAATTGGCGGAATGAGAGACGCCCTTTGAAATTCATCCACTGCTAAATTTTGTTCAGGGGTATATGCTCCTAAAAAGGAGGAATTTAGAAAATTTAGCAAAGGCCTTAATTTATACAGCCGGTCACGGCTTCTGTCGCTGGAAGGGGGTGTCTGTAGGTTGTCACTAAAGTGTAGAAATCGCATAAGTATTTCGTACCTACTGCGTGACAATGCCAGAAAAAATGGGGGTGGCATGTATAGGGCTTGATGCCCAATATGACCTATTAGAGTTTTTTTTTTTATAATTCCCATGTTAAGGGTGAGGCCCAGAATTTTTTTTTATTTCCATTGCATTTGTGGGATTCCACAACCTGGCATGAGGTGACGAAGGCTTATTGGCAATGTACTGCCTGGCATACAAATTTGTTTCCTGCACAAAACGTTCCAAAACTTGGTCCGTAATAAAAATATTCAAATCATTTAGTGGTGAAAAATTACTGACATTGGGACTTATGCCAGGAGTAGCAATAAAGTCATTTATGGTGGGAGAAAATAAACTTGTGGGTTCCCACACTAAATCGGTTTGTTGGGGTTGTGCAATGTCAGGGGCTGCACTTTGAACGGACGTTGTAGCAACTGCACTGTCTCCCATATCACTGGTGCTGGGTCTCATATCTGTAGAATCCCTTGAAGCGACACATTCGCTGTCGCTTTCAAGTAAAAGCTCAACTTCAGATGCAGAATCCGTATCTGAGCATAGCATCTGATAGGCTTCCTCAACGCTGTATCTTCTGGCAGCCATAATGATTATACAGTCTAAACCGCAAATAATAAATGGAACTAGCGGTTTAAATTTTTTTATCAACTAATCAAGAAAGAACACTAAAGGAATTAAACTTTTTTTTTTTACGTTTTTTTTTTCAAACCTAAACCTAAACCCTACGCCTAACACAAACCGTAAACCCAAGCCCAGAACAGCACCCTACGCCGTCTAACAGAGTACACGGCGTCTAACAGCGTACCCTAAAAACAAAGTAGTCTATAGTACGATTCTTAGTATATACAGTAAATATACTATATATGTATATACTATAAAATACTGAAAAAATGTTGTTTTTTAAACTGTGTGTGAGGAACAAGTGATTTTGTGTGGGGACACTGACACTTGTATCTGTTTCTCTCCACAGCTAGAACAGAATGAGGAGAAACAGATACATGTTTTTACTTTTATTTTACTGTAGTGATCACTATGATTGGATCTCATAGTGATCACAAAAGATCAGGAACCAATACTATTGGCTCCTGATCACTGCTCTAAGAACAGAGCTGCTAGCAACAGCTCGTTCTTAGAGCAGGAGCTGTCATTTAGACACTCCCGGCAGCTCTGTACACAGTAACAGCACGTGACCGCTGTGATTGGCTGTCACAGCGGTCACGACGAAATCGGCAGGTGCTGATGGCTGCACTAAGAACCTGTTACTTACAGCCGGTTTTTAGTGCAGACTTCACCAGGGTGCCGCTAAACCCCCTCTACTACAGCGACGCCAAAAGGCGTCGTTGTAGACGGAGTACCTGCACCGCCTGACGTCAAAAGACGGTGGGCGGTCGTTAAGGGGTTAAAGGAGCTGCAGGACTTTGTCAGGTACTGGTTGTGTATTGAATGTGACAACAATCTCCGGTTTTCTTCATGTGGCTGGGATAGGTTGGCAAGACTGAAGCCTTTACTAACAAAAAAAAAGAAAAACATCCAAGCCCGGCTATGTTCTGCAAAGACCTACATCAAGTCTCCCAAAAGCATGTGGGAAAAAGTGTGATGAAACCAAGGTTGAACTTTTTGGCCATAATTCAAAAAGGTAGGTTTGTCACAAAGCCACCAAAAGAACAATACCCACAGTGAAGCATGGTGGAGGCAGCATTATGTGGTTTCTATGCTGCTGGAACTACGGCTTCAGTCAAGGTGGATAAAATTATGAACAGCGCCAAATATCAATCAATATTAGCACAAAACCTGCATGCCTCTGCTAAAAAGCTGAATATGAATTTCACCTTTCAGCACGACAATGACCCAACATATACCTCCAAAATCAACAAAAGAATGGCTTCACCAGAAGATGATCATTTTGGAATGACCCAGACCTGAATCCCATTGAAAATCTGTGGGGTGACCTGAAGAGGGGCATACACAGGAGATATCCTCGCAATCTGACTGATTTAGAGCGCTTTTGCAAGGAAGAGTGGGCAACAACTGCCAAGACCAGATGTGCCATGCTGATAGACTTCTACCCAAAAAGACTGAATGCTGTCAAACAGTAATTCAACAAAGTATTAGTTTAAGGGTGTGCATATTTATGCAACCACATTATTTTTGTTCTTTATTTTTCCACCCTAAAAGATTTCAGTTTGTTTTTCAATACAATTGTACAGATTATAGGTGGCATTAAGCCCTTCCTGCTCCTGGACGTACTATTAGGTCATGGTAGCTGTATCGTTCGCGCTCCATGACCAAATAGTACGTCACGGTAGTAACGGCCATTTCGGCAGTCTTCCCGACACATACAGGAGCTGTGACAGCTGCTGTCTTGTACAGCAGTTGCCGCAGCTCCTACAGCGGGGACCGATCGCTGTGTCCCCGCTGTTTAACCCCTTAAAAGCAGCTTTCAATAGTGATCGCGGCATCTTAGGGGTTAAGTTACCATCGCCGGCCTGCTACACGATAGCGGCCGGCGATGGTGACTATGGCAACCGGACACCTAACAATGGCGTCCGGCTATGCCATCGACGGAAGCCTAGTGGGTCCTGACAAAGTCAGGACACACTATGCTTGCTGTCAGTGAGTAGCTGACAGCTCTAATACACTGCACTACGCATGCAGTGCAGTGTATTAGAATAGCGATCAGGGCCTCCTGCCCTCAAGTCCCTTAGTGGGACAAAGTAATAAAGTTAAAAAAAAGCTAAAAAAAAAAAGGTGTAAAAATAAGAAAATAAAAGTTCTAAAAGTAATAAAAGTAAAAATCCCCCTTTTTCCCTTATCAGTCCTTTATTATTATTAATAAAAATAAACAAATAAAACTATACATTATTGGTATCGCCGCATCCGTAACGGCCTGAACTACAAAATTATTTTATTATTTAACCCTTTCCCGACCGATGACGAAAATGAACGTCATGGTCGGCTGCTAGATCGCTCATCATGACGTTCATTTTCGTCAGTATTTCAAACTGTCACTGTGTAAACACAGAGTGACAGGCCCGCGCTGACAGCGGTCCTAGACAGCTGTCACATCAGTCTCGCCGGTCAGCGGACCATCGCCGCTGCTTTCGGCAATTAACCCCTTAAGTGTGGCGACGGATTGAAGTCGCCGCATTTAAGTGGTTTGAAGCACATCGGCAGCCCCCACAAAGTGATTGTGGGGGCTGCCGATGCTTGTTGTGGCAATCGGAGACTAGACAATAGCCTCCGGGTTGCCATGTACGGAAGCCTAGGAGGAACAGCCTCCGATCGGTCATCCTGGGCTTCCTGTCAGTGTGACAGTTACATCACAATGACTGTTAGGAGTACATTACATTACGTGTGTAGTGTAATGTACTCTAGCAGTGATCAAAGCTGAAAGTCTCGTAGTCCCCTAGTGGGACAAGTGAAAGAAGTAAAAATAAGTAATAAATGTTTGTTTTTTTTTAAAAGTGTAAAAATGAGTTATAAGTTCTATAAACACAAAATGCTTTTTTTTCCTATAAAGACTTTTATTATAGAAAAAAAAAATGAACACGTTAAAAAGGTACAGATATTTGGTATCACCGCGTTTGTAACGACCCCAACTATAAAACTATAATATTATTTTTCCCGCACGATGAACACCCTAAAAAAAAATACGACAATCTCAATTTTTTTGGTCACCACCCCTCCCAAAATAAAGAATAAAAAGTGATCAAAGTCGCATTCGCCCAAATAGTACCAATAAAAACTTCAATCCGTCCCGCAAAAAACAAGCCCTTACACAGCTTTGACTAAAACATAAAAAAATTCTGGCTCTCAGAATATGGTAACACAGAAAAATATTTTTTTTATATAAATAAGTTATTCTATTGTGCAAACGCTTAAAAAAAAGGAAAAAACCTATATACATATGGTATCGCCGTAATAGTACTAACTCACAGAATAAAGTAAAAATGTCATTTATAGCGTACGGTGAACGCCACAAAAAAAAAAAAACAACTAAAAAACGTCAGAATTCCTGGTTTTTGGTCAGGATTGCAAAAAAATTGAATAAAAAGTGATAAAAAAAAAAAAAAAAAAAAAATCGCATGTACCCCAAAATGGTACCAATGAAAACTACAGATTGTCCCGCAACAAATAAGCCCTCACACGGCTCCGGTGGAGAAAAAATAAAAAAGTCCTGGGTTTCAGAATATGGCTATGCAAAATGTGCAGAGTGTTCCAAAAGCGGATAAGATCGGGCGCCATTTATCAGTGCGACACCGGCCACATATCTATGAAATATTATTTATTTACCCCATTATTGTACCCTCTTATTATGCCCCGATGTACCCCGCATAGATTACATATGCCCCCACATTATAACCTGAAATAACAGCAAAACCCCAAACAGAACTATTACCAAGCAAAATCTGCGCTCCAAAAGCAAAATGGCGTCCCTCCCTTCTGAGCCCTGCAGCGTGCCCAAACAGAAGTTTGCGCCCACATATATGGCATCGCCATACCCGGCAGAACCCGCTTAACGTTTTATGAGGTATTTGTCTTCTGTGGCACAAACTGGACACAACATATTATGCACTAAAATAGTATATCAGTGGAAAATAGCAATTTTCACTTTGAACCATCCGTTGTGCATTAACCCCTTTGCGCACTATGACTTAATTGCCCGTCATGGTGCGGGGGTTGATGTATGGAGCCGGTCACGTGCTGAGCCCGCTCCATACGCTGCGGGTGTCAGCTGTGTATTAAAGCTGACACCCGGGACTAACGGACAGGAACAGCGATCGCTCTGTTACAGAAGACTGTAAGAACAGTATACTGCAATACATTAGAATTGCAGGGTATTGTACCAGTGAGCGCTGGATCAAGTCCCCTAAGGGGATTAATAAAATGTGTAGAAGAATCAAAGTTATTAGTAGTGAGAATTTTTCTTTAAGTTAAAAAAAAAACAACCTTTTCCCATTTTTCTTCTAAAGTAATGTAAAAAAAAACAACAAAATTGGTATCGCTACGTCCGTAAAAGTCCGAACTATTACAATATACCATTATTTAATTTGCATGGTGACCAACTTAAAAAAAATAGAATAATTGAAACCGCCAAAAATCGCAGTTTTTTTTTGTCACCTTAGCTCTAAAAAAAAATAAAAAAAAATGTAATACAACTTTTTATGTACCAAAAAAATTGTGCCAATAAAAACTACAGCTCCTCCCACAAGAAATAAGCCCTCACACCACTCTATTGATTGAAAAATAAAAAAGTTATGGCTCTTGGAAGGCGGGGAGTGAAAATCTAAAATAAGAAAGCAAAAAATGGATCAGTCCTGAAAGGGTTAATTCATTTCTAATGAAAAAACGTATGACCACATGTGGGGTATTTCCGTACTCAGGAGAAATTGCTTTATAAAAAATGGTTGTTTTTTTCCTCCTTTATCCCTTGTGAAAAAGAGAAAATTCAACATTTTAGTGAGAAAAAGTTTGATATTAATTTTCGCGCCCTAATTCTAATAAACTCTGCAAAAGAACCTGTGGGGTCTAAATGCTCACTATACCCCTAGAAAAATTCCTTGAAGGTTTTTCCAAAATGTGGTAACTTTTGGTGGGTTTCCACTGTTTTGGTCCCTCCAGTGCATTGCAAATGCGACATTGCACCGAAAACCATTCCAGCAAAATCAGAAATCCAAATGGCACTCCTTCCCTTCTGAGCCCTGCTGTGGGTCCAAACAGCAGTCTATTACCACATATGGGGTATTATCGTAATCGGGAGATATTGCTTAACAAATGTTGAGGTGCATTTTCTTCCTGATTCCTTGTAAATATTTAAAATTTCTATGTTTCAGGAAAAAAAAAGTAGATTTTAATTTTTACAGACAAATTCCAATATATTTAGTGAAAAACCTCTGTGGTAAAAATGCTAACTATACCCCTAGATAAATACCTTAAGGGGTCTAGTTTTCTACATGGGGTTGTTTATGGGGAGTTTCCATCGTTCTGGCAGCTCAAAGCCTCTCCAAATGTACAGCGGGGCCTAAAACATTTTCAAGCAAAATATGAGTCCTGAAAGCCTCCAGGTGCTCCCTTCCTTTGGGGCCCTGCCGTGTGTCCAGGCAACGCATTAGGGCCACAATGTGGGTATTTTTTAAAACAGGGTGATAGATTTTGTGGTGTGTTTCTACATTTTCATGTTCGCTTTACAAAGAAATCGGTCTTCAAACTGATACTTTTATGAAAAAAATGAAATATTTTTTTTTCATCTTCTATGTATTAAATTTAGCAAAAAACTGTGGGGTCAAAATACTTACCATACCCCTAGATAAATACCTTAAGGGGTCTAATTTTTTAAAAAGTGCTGCTAAAATAGAGTAGACAGATGGAAATACATAATGAAAAAATGTTTACAGTGTGTGTGTACATGTGACATATTGCAGTTAAATGTAAGAAATTTTGTGAAAATTAAGATTTTCCCTATTTTTTAATTAATTTCTACAAATTGTATCGGTCTACTCTTACCACTAAAATAAAGTACAACATGTGACGAAAAAACAATGTCAGAATTACTTGGATATTCAAAACTTTCAGAGTTATTCTCTGATGAATTCAGACATACCAGATTTGACAAATCTGGCTTGGTCATTAAGGTCCAAACAGGCCCGGTCATTAAGGGGTTAACCTGCACGGGTGAACTCTGTAAAAGAAAATAATAATAAACCGTACCAGAATCACAATTGTTTGGTCACTTCACTTCCCAAAAAATGGAATAAAGAGAGATCAATAAGTCGCATGTACCTAAAAATGGTGCGGATCGAAACTACAGTTCGTTATGCAAAAAATAAGTCCTCGCACGGCTTTCTTGATGGAAAAAAAAAAAAAAAAAAAAAAAAAAGTCCACTGCTGGACTAGGGTTACCACCTCTACCTGGATAATTTTTATACCAGCGTCCCACTCTCCAACTGCCTCGCTTCCAGAAGTACTGCGGCATGCGGCACTGCTAGAAGAAACCTGAGAGGCCTCCCTAAGACTCTGCTTGGGCAAACAAGAAGGGGTGAGAGCAGGGCACATTCTAGCAGCAACATTTTGTGTGTCAAGTACAAGACAAGAGAGATATCCTTGTATTGACAATACATGGCCACACCAGTACCCATAAGAGGTACCAGTACAGAGACCCCCCAAACCAGACTGCATCCTGGACTACAATAGGTACATGGGAGGGGTGGACTTGTCAGATAAAGCCCTGAAGCCCTACAGCGCCATGCGGTGTGGTATAAGAAGCTGGCCGTGCACATCATACCGATAGAATCGTACAATGCGTACGTGCTATGTTGATGTACAGGCAAGACTGGAACTTTCCTGGAATTTCAAGAGGTGGTTATCAAGAAACTAATTTTTAGGGACCATGAAGGGGGGGGGGGGGGCACCCAGTTCTTCTGGAAGCGAGGCCACTCGCATTGTACCAGGGCAACACTTTCCAGGAGAAGTTCCCCAAACTGGCAAGAAGTGAAAAAGTCAAAAGAGGTGCAAAGTCTGCTATAAGAGGGGGATAAGGAAGGACAAAATATAACCTAAAACTAAGGCTCTGTATGAATGAGTGTTTTAAAATGTATCATACATCCCTTGATTTTTAAATCGACCCCAGTTTTACTTACCCTGTTGCACTCCGCACAGCTTATCCCCCCTCGTCTTTCCCTTCTGAGCCCTGCTGCGTGCCCAGGCAGCTGATAACACCCACATTGAGGGTATTGCCATAACCGTGAGAATCCACATTACAGTTTATGGGGTGTATGTCTCCGGTCAAAATGCTCACTACACCTCTAGATGAATGCATTAAGGGTGTAGTTTTTAAAACTGGGTCACTTCTTGGGGGTTTCAACTGTACTGGTACCTCGGGGGCCTCTGCATACATGACTACGCACCAGAAAATCCCCAGTAGGCCAAATGGTGGTCCTTTCCTTCTGAGCCCTCCCATGGGCCCAAACAGAAGTTTATCACCACAAAAGGGGTATTGCCGCACTCAGGACAAATTGGGCAGCAAAATGGGGTATTTTATTTCTTGTAAAAAAAAGAAATTTTCAGCCAAAACTACATATTATTGGAAAAAAAAATAATTTTGTTTTAATTCCCAGCACAATTCAAATAAGTTCTGCGAAGAAACTATGGGGTCTAAATGGTCACATTACCCACAAATTAATTCCTTGAGGGGTGTAGTTTCCAAAATGGGGTCACTTCTGGTGGGTTTCCATTGCTTTAATACGTCTGGGGCTCTGCAAATGCGACATGGCACCCTAAAACCAATCCAGCAAAATCTGCACTCCAAAGAACACACAGCGCTCCATCCCTTCTGAGGCCTCCCATGGGCCCAAACGGCAGTTTATCGCCACAAATGGGGTATTGCTGCACTCAAGAGAAATGGGGCAACAAAATGGAGTATTTTGTTCCCTGTGAAAATAAGAAATTGTGATGAAAAATGACATCTTATTGGAAAAAAATTCAATTTTTTAATTTCACAGCCCAATTCAAATACGCGCTGTGAAAAAACTGTGGGGTCAAAATGGTAACAACAACTATAAATTAATTCCTTGAGGGGTGTAGTTTCCGAAATGGGGTCACTTTTGGGAGATTCCTACTGTTTTGGCACCTCAATACCACTTCAAACCTGGCATGCTGCCTAAAATATATTCTAATAAAAAAAAAAAAAAGGCCTCAAAATGAACTAGGTGCTTCTTTGCTTCTGGGGCTTGAGTTTTAGTCCACGAGCACACTAGAGACACATGTGGGACATTTCTAAAAACTGCATGCTACCTTCAGGTCCTTATCAGAAATACAGATATAGACATTAACTCTTTGCATGTTACCTTCAGCTACAGCCAGTCCTTCTCGAAATTTCACTGTACCGTTATATCTCGACCTTCCATATACCCTGACCATGTTTCCTGGATTAGGATGTCCGTCTTCGTTGTACATACTATATATGCTTTACTATCAAACATAAGCTTTATTTTGTAAATATATATATATTAGTTATATGTTCATGACCGTTTATCCGTTATGTACCATGTCTATGTGCAATGTTTGCGCACATGCCATAGACGCCTGTTTTCATTTATGTTCGCTTTATGCCTTCCCCCCCCCCTCCCCTTTTATTTCTCTCCTTACCTTGATTTATCTTGTATAGCTATCTATCCACATGATGCTAATCTACTGTTTTGCAATATATTTTGCTTTTGTAGTGCCTGATGAAGGTAGACTATACGACCGAAACGTCGCACTAAACCTCTGGCATCAATTTTTGATAAAACAAAACCGAAAGATTTGCTAAAATCATCACCTTGTGTGCCGAATATTTCTTTACTACGTAATTGGGTTGGGACCCTATTCGTGCACCTACCGGATCTTGTGCGCTCTGAACCACTACATACAGCATCTGAGGTGTTAGAGAGGGGGCCGTCCACTGACAGCTCATCAGCGCCCCCAAAACACCATCGCGTGGTACCGATGGTTGTCATGGCAGCCCAGAGGCCTAATGAAGGCCCACAGGACTGCCTTTATTCTGCCTCTGTTAACAAAAGCCAGTAAAGACGGACTATACACTGCAATAGTTTGGAGGTGTATTGTACCAGCGATCCAACGATAGCTGGTACAATTCCCCTAGGGGGACTAAAAATGTGTAAGAAAAAGTTAAATAAAGTTTTTAATAGTGAATATTTTTTTTAATTTTAAAGTTCAAAAGCCCCCCATTTCTTATTTTTCCTCTGAACTAATGTAAAAAATAAAAATAAAATTGGTATCGCTGTGTCCATAAAAAAGTCAGAACGATTACAATATAACATTATGTAATGTGCACGGTGAACGCCGTAAAGAAAAAATATAAGAAACGCCAGAATCGTTGTTTTTTGGCTAACTTAGCGGTGAAATTTGGTTTTTAATAAAAAGTGATCCAGAAGTCATATGTACTAAAAAAAATTGTACCAATTAAAGCCACAGCTCTGTTCGCAAAAAAATAAGCCCTCATACCGCTTAATCGAGGAACAACTACTTTTTTTTCTAACAAATAGTATTTTCTTTGTAAAAGGAGTAAAATATTTTAAAAAAACAATATAAATCTGGTATCACAGTAATCATAACGACCAGCAGGATAAAGTAAATGTCATTTACCGCACAGTGAAAAACCTACAAACGAAACACAAAACAAAAAGGAGGAATAGTTTTTTTCCAATTCCACCCCACATAGAATTTCTTTTCAGTTTCCCAGTACATTATATGGTACTTTAAATGGTGCCAATAGAAACTACAACTACACTACAACTCCTCCCGCAAAAAAACAAGCCTACTGTTACCAGTTCCTGTGGTAGGCTATTTCACAGAATCACAGTTCTTATGGTAAATAACTTGGTGATTTTTGCGACTTTTTCTTAGAAAATGCAGGTTTATTTTGTTTATAAATTTTTGATACACATCATTTTTGCGGTTTTAGAATTTGTAGGTTTATAGTCTGAAAATAGTAAAAAAAAAAATTATATTTTTAATTTTTAGCTAACTTTTTCTATTGATTCATGGTCTACCATGAATTTAGTTTTTTTTCTCTCTATTACATCATGTTCTTCACTGTAACTGGGGGTGCACAGCAGCCCCAGTTACAGGGGAAATCAGCCCTGTTATAGTGACTATTGTCACTGTTGGTGGAAGACTGCTGTTGGGTCTAACTACACCCAGCACAGCTCTAACTGCTTCCCAGCGGTCATGTCACCAGTCACATAATAACTAGGACCAATAGAGGCAGTGGCACTGCCTCTATTCTATACATAGCGCTGTGTACAAGAAATAAGAGAAGCCAAAAGCGGCGAAAACCTGCTTCTAGCTTCTCTCCAGGGTGCCCAGCAGTGATTTAGCTGCCAGCTAAAGTCAGTGCCGTAGATATACTATGGCGCAGATTTTAAGGACCTCGACCGCCCGCCGTATTACTGTGGGCGGTCGGGAACCAGTTAAATGAAGGGGGTATATGTAAGTCCAATCCTTTAACCCCTTAACGGCCGCCAATACGTCTTTTCACTGTGGCCGTTAAGGGTACTTATGCCAGAGTGCCGCCTTTTCACGGCACTGTGACATCAGCCCGACACGGGTGTCCTGTGCCGGCTAAAGCGGTTGTCGGGCGGTCTAAAGACAGCCGGGCACCTGCTCTAATGGGCGGAATCTAGATCAACATTGATCTCACCTGTTTAACCCCTTAAATGCGGTGCTCAATACAGAGCGCCGCATCCAAGTTGTTTTGGAGGGAGAGTGCTCCCTCTCTCACCCCAATGGCACCCTGCAATTGCTGGGTGCCAACAGCTTCTATAGCAGCCGGGGGCCTCAGTTCTGCCTGTAGTGGATGCTTGCTAGGCCATGCCTGAGGCATGACCTAACAGGTGCCTGTCAGTTTTATACTGACAGGCAATAATACACTGCAAAACAGAAGTATTGCAATGTATAATAAAAGCGATCAGAAGACCGCATAGTTAAGTCCTAGTGGGAATAAAAATAAAAAGTTGTCAAAAAGTTTAATAAAGTTAATAAATAAAATAAAAACCCCACTTGTTCTATTATAAGATATTTTAATAGGAAAGAATTAGTTTTTAAAAAATAAAAATAAAATTACACATTTTTGGTATCGCCGCATCCGTAACAACCCCACCTATAAAGAGATTACTTTATTTAACCCACAGGGTGTACGCTGTAAAAAATAAATGCCAGACTTGCTGTTTTCTGCTCATCCTGCCTTCAAACAAAATTGATAGAAAGTGATCAAAAAGTCGTTCTCCAGAATGGCACCAATAAAACCTATAAGTCATCCCGCAAAAAACAAGCCCCCATACAGCTGCTTCGGCGTAAAAATAAAAAAATGATGGCTCTAAAAACATGGCGACAAACAAAATAAGTTTGTAAAAAAAAAAAAAAAAAGTGTTTTTAACTGTGTAAAAGTAGTAAAACATACTAAATCTTTATAAATTTGGCATCGCAACAATCCTAATAACCCACTGAATAAAGTTATTAATACCACACCGTAAACGGCATAAATCTAAAAACCCAAAAAAGAGTGGCGAAATGTATTGTTTTTTTCTCAAAAAGTTAAATTATATGCACCCCAAAATGGTGCTATTAAATAATAATCGTCCCGCAAAAAAAAAAAAAAAAAAAACACCTTACAGAGCTATGTCGACGCAAAAATAAAAAAAGTTATAGCTCTTGAAAGGCTATGGAATGCTTGGAATATTAAAGCAGAGGCGGTGGCATCACTGTGTGCTAGGATAGCAGACTGCGTTTCTTCTAAAAATTCTACTCTGGTTCCAACCTGTTGTACTTCTTGTTTAACATTAGCCAGTTATGTCATCACCGGTCTGAGAGCCTTCTCTATGATCTTCTGAAGGCCTGAGTAGGTAACGGAGATCATTGACTATGCACTTGGAGTTGCCTCATTATCTATGCTGCTTTCAAAATCTGAGGTTTCAGGATGATCTGCGGTTTGTCTGTTGCACTTCGCTACTGCAGCCTCTTTTCGTGGAGAGTATATTTGTACGTATTTGTCCATATCTGGCTCTGTTTCCCCTGTTTAGATGCAGTTTGGGGTTCCACACAATTTGCTTGACCAATTTTCACCATTTTTGCAACTCTGGTATGATAGAAGAGCCAGGAGCAACATGCGCTCACATCTGCGCACTAGCTCACACATTCACTTTATCCAGGGTAGCTGTGGATGGAGTGAGGTGGCCCTATTCAACAGATCCAAAGTTATAATCAGTTTTTCCCTGGCAATATAATAGGGAAAGTCTTGATAGGAAAGGAGATCCAGGGATATATAGGATGTGTGTCACCTCACCTCGTGGCTGGTAGTTGCACAGTGAGATGGCCGCCGGCTTGTCCTTGTCCACAAAAAGCTCAGGAACCTCCCGCTTGTTCTGCCTTATTGACAGCCCTCAGACGCGGGGCATCCTATTTTGCCAGCAGAGGTGTAATTTTGCCGTCCCGGGTGACTTGTCAGGCACTCCGGTCACGTTCCGCTATGACCCTGGAAATCGAGGCCCGGCTTCTAGAGGTGTGAGGCTGCAGGTCAAATTTCCGGTAATCCGTGGCCGTATCTACTCCAAAACCCTTCCAACGACTGCTCAGATTTAGGGGAAAGTCGTAGGGTGCCAGATGCCATCTTGCAGCCTGGTTTAGAGCAGAGGTTGGGGTAGAATAGGCTGTAGCTCTCTTTCTGGGTCCATCCGCTCCAGCAGTTGGCCACGTCCCCACTGGTATTGTTGTTTTTTTTATGGTGTTTACCAAGCGCTATAAATGACCTTTACTTTATTCTGAGGGTCGTTACGATTACGGCAATATGCCATATTTAAGAGCCATAACTTTATTTTTGCATGTTTATTTGCTGTTTTTGGTAGTTTTTATTGGAACCATTTTGGGCTACATGCGGCTTTTTATTCACTTCTTTTTGGAGGCGAGCGAACCAAAATGCCAGTGATTCCTGGCATGTTTTTTTTATGGCGTTCACGGAGAGTAAAACAATGCTATACTTAGGGTCGTTACGGACGTGGTAATACCAAACCTGTACTTTTTTTAATGTTTTCCTATAATTAACCCCTTAGTGACCACTAATACGCCTTTTTACGTCGGTCACTAATGGGCTTTAGGCTAGGCTGACGCCTTTACACGTCAGCCTAGTCCAAGTCCTGCACGGGTCCCCCGTGCAGGCTGGAGCCGGGGCTCTGCTGTCTGATGACAGCTGAGCTCCTGCTACAACGCCCGCGATCGAAGTTTACTTACCCGTTAAATGCCGCCGTCAATAGCGACCGCGGCATTTAACTTTGTTTACAGAGGGAGTGCGCTCCCTCTGTCACCCATCGGCGGCCCGCGAATGAAATCGCGGGTCTCCGATGGGGTGTCATGGCAGCCGGGGGCCTGATAAAAGCCTCCAGGTCTGCCCTGGACATATTCCTGACAGATTTACACTGACAGGCAATAATGCTCTGGTGTACGAAGTATACCAGAGCATTATAGCAGCGATCGGAATATCGCACAGTAAAGTCCCCTAGTGGGACTAATAAAATCAGTCATCAAAGTGAAATAAATATTAACAAAAAGTACAGTCAAAAAATAAATAAAACCATTTTTTTCCATAAAAAGTGGTTTTATTTAGTAAAAGTGTAAAAAAAAAAAAAAAAAGTACACATATGTGGTATCGCCGCGACCGTAATGACTCCATTAATAAAGTTAATATGTAATTTAAACCGCAAAGTGAACACCGTAAAAAAAAAAACGCAAAAAACCATGGCGAAATTGCAATTTTTTTCCATTGCCCCCCAAAAAAGTCATAATAAAAATGAATCAATAAGTCCCACGCACCCCAAAACAGTACCATTCAAAACTACGTCTTGTCCCACAGAAAACAAGCCCAAAAAATCACTACATTGATGGAAAAATAAAAAAATTATGGCTCTTGGAAAGCGACGATGCAAAAGCAAATAATTTTAGTTCAAAAGTGTTTTTATTGTGCAAAAGTCGTAAAACATAAAAAAAACTCTACATATGTGGTATCGCCGTAATCGTACCGACCCATAGAATAAAGGTAACATGTTATTTACGTCGCATAGTGAACGGCGTCAATTTAAAAACGCATAGAACAATGGCGGAATTTCAGTTTTTTTTTATAATCCCCCCCAAAAAGGTTAATAAAAGTTAATATAAAAATTATATGTACCCAAAAATGGTGCCATTAAAAAGCACAACTAATCCCGCAAAAAACAAGTCCTCATACAGCTATGTAGACGAAAAAATAAGAACGTTATAGCTCTTTGAATGCGACTATAGAAAAACAAATAAAATAGCTTGGTCATTAGGGCCTAAAATGGGCTGGTCACTAAGGGGTTAAAGATTTATTCAAGGGAAAAAGAGGCATTTCTTGTTTATGTAACTTAACCCCTTCTCGGCATTTGTCGTATGAATAAGTTATGGAAAGCTAGTCCATCCCGCATTTTGCCTTATCCATAAGACAAATGGTGGACACCAGCTCAGAAGCGGTGCCACCATCCCTGGATGTCTGCTTTATCTGAAACCCTGCTTTAATTATTATTTCAGATACTTATATAGCGCCAACATATTACGCAGCGCTGTACAGAGGTCCTCTTTTACTGTCCCCATTGGGGCTCACAATGTAAAGTTCCCTATTGGTATGTTTTCAGGGTGTGGGAGGAAACCAGAGTACCCGGAGGAAACCCACGCAAACACAGGGAGAACATACAAACTCCATGCAGATGTTGTCCTTGGTTGGATTTGAACCCAGGACCCCAGCGCTGCAATGCAACAGTGCTAACCACTGAGCCACCGTGCTGCCTATGCGGGGACCGAAATTAGCTCAGATCCCCTCCATTAACCCCTTAAATGCGGAGGACAAAAGCAATCTCTGCATTTTAGGGATTTGCAGCTCATCGGCAGCCCAGCAATGAAATTGCCAGGGTGCCGGTAGCTGCAAAGGCAACCGGAGGCCTAATACTGGCCTCCCGGTCTGCCTGGTACGGAAGCCTTCCAGGCTCCGTTTGGAGGCGGGGCCTAAAAGGCTCGCAGGCGCCAGCAAGATGGTGCCGGCTCAGGAGCTGAGCCGGCGTCATCAGCGATGGATGTCAGCTGTATGTTGCAGCTGACATCCACCTGTAACTAGCTCCGCTTCCTGCCATTAACCCCTTAGCTGCAGCAATCGCTGCATCTTAGTGGTTGGCAGCAGATCGGCAGCCCTGCTATACAGCAGTTTATGACCACATACGGGGTATTGCCGTACTCGAGAAATTGCTTTACAAATATTTTTTTCTTCATCTGTTGAGAAATTGAAAAATTGAGCTAAAGCTACGTCTCATCGAAGAAAGATGTTTTTGTTTTCACTGCCCAATTCTAATAAAATCTATGAAACACCTGTGGGGTCAAAATGCTCACTACACCCCCTAGATGAATTCCTTGTGGGGGTGTAGTTTCCAAAATGGGGTATTTTTGGAGTGTTTCCTTATTTTTGGCACCACAAGACCTCTTCAAACCTGACATGGTGCCTAAAATATATTCTAATAAACAGAAGGCCCCAAAATCCTCTAGGTGCTCCTTTGCTTCTAAGGCATGTGCTCCAGTCCATTAGCACACTAGCGCCACATGTGGGGTATTTCTAAAAACTGCAGAATCTGGGCAATAAATATGGAGTTGTGATTCTCTGGTAAAACCTTCTGTTACAGAAAATAAATAATTCAATATGAATTTCCGCAAAAAAAATAAAAATTTGTAAATTTGACCTTCCCTTTGCTTTAATTCTTGTGAAACGTCTAAAGGGTCAAGAAACTTTCTAAATGCCATTTTGAATACTTTGAGTGCAGATGGGCGGGGCATAATGGGCTCCCGTTTTTGGAAGCCAGGCCATTGTTAGGCCTCCGGTTGCCATAGCAACCATAGTCCCCCGCCCCGATTGTGCCACAAGGGTGCAGATGGCGTACAAACCAACTAAATGCTGCAGTTGCAATTGGCCACAGTATTTAGGGGGTTAATCGGCAGGGATCTGACCGCAGTCTGGTCCCTGCCGTTACAGCAGAGTGTCAGCTGTGATATACAGCGGACAGCCGCTGATTGAGCAGGCTCAGCTTCTGTGCCTGCTTCATCACGGTCACGCACATGCCCTTGGCGGCAGCGACGTAGATGTACACGACATGTCGCCAAGAGGTTAAAGTATGCAAACACAAGAGGACGAGGAGTAATTATATAAAGTATAAAAAAATCTTTATTATAACGAGCCAAAAAATATGTTAAAACGCAGAAGATCCAAACACAAATAACTATACAATACTACTGTTAAAACGATACCATAAGATCTTAAAACATTTGTATAATGTCCAAAAATACAATGCAAATGCTTATATAGTATGAAACACTAGGCAGACACGCAGGTGTTTATATAAAAAAACGCTAGGGAAATAACCATAAGGTTGCACATTATATGCAAAAAAAGTGGGAGTAGTTACATGGAAGAAGTATAGGAAATATAGGATCTAAGATAAGATCACCTATAAGGCTTAGTTCACATCTGCGCCAGGGTCCCGTTCCGACGGAGCTTTCTGTCGGAACGGGACCCCGAGTGACACAAAGGGAGACCAAAAGGTTTCAGTTTCCATCACCATCGATTTCAATGGTGACTGATCCGATGCCAATGGTCTCAGTTTGTCTCCGTTCTGCAAGGGTTCCATCATTTTGACGGAATCAATATCGTTGTCGACTAAGCTATCGATTCCGTCAAAACGACGGAACCCCTGCACAACTGAGACAAACAGAAACCATTGAGACCAGATCCGTCACCATTGAAATCAATGGTGTTGGAAACAGAAACCTTGGTTTTCGTTTGTGTCGTAAAGGGCTCCGCTCCGACGGAACGTCGGTACGGGACCCTGGCACAGATGTGAACAAAGCCTAAGTGGGCAGCACGGTGGCTCAGTGGTTAACACTGTTGCTTTGCAGCGCTGGGGTCCTGGGTTCAAATCCAACATCTGCATGGAGTTTGTATGTTCTCCATGTGTTTGCGTGGGTTTCCTCCGGGTACTCCGGTTTCCTCCCACACCCCGAAAACATACCAATAGGGAATTTAGATTGTGAGCCCCAATGGGGACAGTAAAAGAGGACCTCTGTACAGCGCTGTGTAATATGTTGGCGCTATATAAGTAACTGAAATAAATAAATTGTAATACAATAGAGCAAAGACCCTCATGTTGAAGAAAGCCCCAATATTGGGACATTCAGCTTCACATTTATAGCGAAATAATGATGTCTTGCCCATTGGCGTGATGAAGGTGTGCCTAAGCGCGTTTGGCGTAACTAGATAGTCTACTTAGACTAAACGCGCGTCAGGGCGCTTGTCTGGCATACCACATTCCACCTTCACCACACCAATGGGTAAGACATTATTAGAAAACTTAGATCCTATACTTTTCTTCCGTGTAACTACGGTCATGCATAGAATGTGCATCATCATGGTTGTTTTTTTTATATAAACACCTGCATGTCTGCCTAGTGTTTCATACTATATAAGCATTTGCATTGTATTTTTGGAGATTATACAAATGGTTTGCAAGAGGTGCGGACGTTTAGGTGCTGTCATGGGCCCCGAGGCAAACTATGTCCACTAGCAATTGGACTTTCAAAACTTTATCCCACACAAGATTCTATCTCCAGAAAGAGGGTTGCCAACTTCCTAAAGCCCTGCTCAAACCCCGAAAGATGTAAGCTCGCAACCCGCGCCAAGACTCCTCTTGTTTTGCAAGTCCCTAACCCAACACCAACAACGAAAAACAAAAAAACCACACGCCACATGTGACGTGTGGAGGGAAGCAGACAAACAACAGAGAACCCTTCAAAGTTCATCACGCACCCACGGTGCGGGTCAAGATCGACACTCAAAATATGCCGCCAAAGTATCCCACACGCGAGGGCAGGATGACAGAGATCGGCCGAGAGGAGTAACCGGGACAGTGAGGCTGCTGCCTGCATGTGTAAGGCTATATTGTGCATCAAAGGTAGCATCATGAATGCAGCAGAAGTTATGCAGACCGACACACATTTCTATAACGCGTGTCACATTCTGCATGGACAATTGCATTGGCGTCAGAAAGACACGCCACCTGCTGGACATAATGCCAAAGGCACATTCCACACATGGACGAGCTCGGCAGAGGCGGAGATTAAGGTGATAAACCTGCTTCTACAAGCAATCAGGGGTTGGGCTAGCTGGCAGATTTGTAGGCAGGCTTGCCATGATTCTCCTCTGCGTTTTTGACGCGCGTTGCAAACGCTAGTCGTGCGCGCGTTTAAAACGCAACAACGCTGCGAATACGCAGTCAAAACGCAATGCCAACGCGCGCAAAACGCAGCGTTTTTTGCGCGCGCAAAACGCCCACGCTCGTGTAAATAAGGACTAAAAGTCAGAAGTGATTACAGTACATATAAACATATAAATAAATACCTGCACTTATCCAAATAACGTAGGGAATGGAACTTCTAGAAAATACAAAAACACCTTTTTCTTACTTTCTCGGTCTTGAAGACTCTTGCTGGAGAAAATCTCTTGCACCATGTTCTCGTCACCACAAGCCGGATCTATTACACATGCAGCGAATTTCTGGAGGAACTGAAACTCTGCAGAACACTTGCCGAGCCAAACACATCCGATCGCTAATGGTTTCAACACATTAATTTTCTTCCCTTTAGACTGTAGTTCGTCCCACTCCTTTGCTTTTAGTCTTTGTCGTACCTTCTGATTTTCTGGATTTTTGCATTCCTACAAGAAACAAGCAGAACAAATTGTGAACAGTAACAACCATTTCTGCACATAGCATTTGAAGGAAAATGTACGATTTGATAACGAATTCAATGGAAATCGAAGAGGCATTTTTCTATACAAAATTAAAAAGTTACTTATATTCGCTTATGCAAAGTTTGTTGAAATAAAGTGTATTTAACATGATTCTTTGGATAGGCCAAGAAGACCATTTGCTTGTCTGGCATTGAAAAGGAAACTAACTAGTAGTTAGTTATTCACGAGATCTCAATGGCTCTTTTCACATTTCGCTTTTGCATATGCCAGAGGTATAAGTCGGGAGTGTTTCCTGACCTATACTAGTCATACAACAGCATTTGGCAACAATGTAATAATAAAATTAACACAAAACCGAATAACATGCGGTATGGATTTATTTTGCAGTGGCCCACTGTATAGGAAAGCGTAGGCTGCTGTGCTTTCATATACAGTAGATCTAACATTTAAAAAAAAAAAAAAAGGAGGGACCGATTGAAAGTCGTATCTGCATGCCAAGCTTTAAGCCAAGTCATCTCGAGGATAGCAATAGTAAAAGTCGAAGCCCAAGCTACCAGTTGGGCCGCATCAAGAGAAGCCTCGGATATGTACTTTGACGCGTTAGAGAGAAGATGGGACAGATCCACCAATTCCTCCTGAAAAGTCAAGGATAAAAAGGCCATGACAGAGTTTATATGCCCATTCAGTGATATTTTTGCCTCCACCTGGGTCAACAGAGCTAAGGCGTAAAGTGTAGCCGGAGACCTCAAAGGTGGTCTTAGCAAAGCATTCCACATGGCGATCCAGACAGGCTTCCTTTCTTAAATACACAGACATTGCCGCAAACAGGCGGCACTCTATAGAGGAAATTTAAGAGGACGCCGGCGACTATCAGGCCGGCTGGAAATGGCACCTATAAATGTTCAGGGCCTACGGAGACCAAAAAAGGTAGTGGTCAGTGGGCAGATTCCAGCGGACCCGTAGTGTGAATAGCAAATACACAAGTGAAGGCCCATGGGGGTATGACACTCAAACTTCATGACCTCCTCCTCTATCTCCCAATGTGTGACCAGCGGGAGCACCCCCTCAGTGTTTCGCCCTGTGGTAAGTGGAGACAGTGGTGGGAGAGATACGAGAGGTGCACCTCAGGCTGATGGGTGGGAGGACCTAACGCTCTTCTCTTCATAGGCAGGGGGACAATAGCAGATTTGTAAAAAAAAAAAAAAATTGTAGACCCTGCTGCAACAGAAGTGTCTGCCTCTTAAGCGAATACTTAATAGCTCAGTGTCTGTAAGCGACGTATATCATATAGGAGGGGCCACTTAAATTCTTAGTGTTAAGCCTCCTAGAGGCAACAGCATATACCCACGGTCTGTGTCCCACAATGCAACGAACAAGAAAATCAAGTGTTCACTCTTGCTACCATATTATCCTGAAATACTTACACTATCTAATACAGACTGTTTTTGGAATTCTGGTGTAAGAGTAGCTACACAATGCGTGGGAGAGCAGTGAGCTATATATTACAGTTGCAGGCTTGTCTGTTTGCGGCGGACAAATATGCTTACATAGAACTTCAGAACATTTCTCCAGAGGTGATAGAATAATTAGAGTGCAGCTTTTCTTTGCAAAACCTTTGGTTTGTCTGCAGTGCCATAGAAAGAGAATTGCTCAGCATATCTGGTCAAAGTGTTGGTGTGCTGCAGCCTTAGGCCTGATTTACACGAGCGTGTGCGTTTTGCGCACGCAAAAAACACTGCGTTTTGTGTGCGCAAAATGCACTTAGCTGCGTGTGTCATCAGTGTATGATGCGCGGCTGCGTGATTTTCGCGCAGCCGCCATCATTATGACACTCCGTTTGGATGTTTGTAAACAGAAAAGCACGTGGTGCTTTTGTTTACATTCAGAGTTTGACAGCTGTTGCGCGAATCACGCAATTCGCACGGAAGTGCTTCCGTGCGACCTGCGTGGTTTTCACGCACCCATTGACTTCAATGGGTGCGTGATGCGCGTAAAAACGCTGAAATATAGAACATGTCGTGAGTTTTACGCAGCGCACTCACGCTGCGCAAAACCCACGGACTGCCTGCACTGCCCCATAGAGTAATATAGGTGCGTACGACACGCGTGAAAAGCAAGCGCGTATATTACGCTAGTGTAAATGATGCCTTAGAATTTTGAAATTTAACTAGGTGTCTTAAAACATCTGCCGCTCCATTCAAGCTCCTTCTCACTGTGGGGGGTGAATTAAGGAGGAATAAAAGATGCAATGATGAAGAATACATATTACCCAATAGTAAAATGCTTACCTCGTCAGACACTCCCCCTTCATCCTCTGATAAGTATCCATGAGGTACAAAGAATCCATCATCATCTTCATCATCTTCCTTCGCATCATCATCATCTTCATCCTAGAATAAATTTACATCAAAAGCACATCATTGACTACAAGATTAAAAAACAAGACACAGGGCTATTAACCCCTTACTGACATCTAGAATTCAGAGGCGGGGGGGGTTGAGCATTGCTCCATACATGGCGGGTGTCAACTGCGTATTACACCCGACACCCTGTTTTAACATCCAGGAACAGACAGAACTTTAAATCCTGGCTGTTTAACTGCGTCGATGCCATGGTGCATAGCGATGCGACCATCTAGCACCCCATTTACCCACCCACGACATGATAGTGGGGTGACAATTGTAGTCATGGCAGTCTGGGGGCCTAACAAAGCCCCTCCAGATCTGCTATTTTTGACCTATTAACCCCTTCAGGAGTGAGCCATTTTGCTTTTTCATTTTTGTTTTTCACTTGCTGCCTTTCAATAGCCATAACTTTTTTCTTTCCGTCAATGGAATGCTGTGACTGTTTATTTTTTGCGGGAGGACTTGAAGTTTCTATTGGTACCATTTCAAGTACTGAGAAACAAAATTTTTGCGGGCTGAAAGAACTGCACTTCCTCTATTGTTTTTTGGGTTTCGATTTTACGGCTTTCACATTGCAGTAAAAACGACAACTTAACTTTATTCTACGGCTCAATAAGATTACGATGATACCAAATTTATATACTTTGTTTCATATTTTATTACTTTTAAAAAGATAAAACCATTCGTTGAAAGAAAAAATTGTTTTCTTTCACCACATTCTGAGACAACTTTATTTATTTGTTGATTGAGCGGCTTAAGGTCTTATTTTTTCGCGGGACGAGCTGTAGTTTTTATTGGTACCATTTTTTGGCACATACAATTTTTTGATAAAGGTGACAAAAAGACAGCTATTTTGGCATTTAACTTTTTTTTTACGGTGTTCACCGTGCGAGTTTAATGCTATATTGTTATAGTTCGGACTTATCCTTACGACAAATGTCGGGAAGGGGTTTAAGTCATGGAAAGCTAGTGCTTTCCGCCGCAGTTTGCCATATCCATACGAGAAACTGTGGAAACCGGCTTAGAAGCGGAGTCGGTGCCACCATGCCCGGGTGTTGGCTGAATGTTACAGCTGACACCCTGGTAACAGCGGGTACCGAAGTTTGCTCCAATCCCCGCCATTAACCCTTTAAAAGCAGCGGTCAAAGGAAGTCGCTGCATTTAAGGGGTTTGCAGCTCATCAGCACCCCAGCAATAGAATTGCCGGTGGCTGCAAAGGCAACCGGAGGTTTAACACTAGCCTCCCGGTATGCCTAGTACGGAAGCCTTTAAAAGGAACAGTGTCACCAAATATTTTTTTTTTATATCAGTTTTATGTTAGGGTTTTATTAAAAATGTTTATATTTGTGTGTTTGTGTGTTACTTTTTTTCTATTTTTACACTTTTTCTTCCCTATGGGGGCTGCCATTTTTTTTTCCATTTCTGTATGTGTCGATTAACGACACATACAGACATGGAATACGGCAGCTCCAGTCCCATAGGGACTGCGAACGGGGCCCGTTCCATCCACTATGGTGTACGCAGTGTGTGTGGGAACTGCGCATGCGCCGCTCCCACACAGTCCGATTTGAAATGCGCGCCGTCCGGCGCCATTTTCCTGTGGACCGGAAGTCGCGGCCGGGCAGTAAGATTACTACTTCCGGTCGCGGCTTCCGGACTTGTGCACATGGAGCAGCGGCAGCAGACGGACCGGAGGGAGCGGCGGCGACTGGAGCAGGTAAGTGATTTCTATGTATGTTCGTGTTTGTGTGTTTTACTAGTGTATGTAAACCTTCTACACTGTGTGTTAGCTCAAAAAATGGCGACACACAGTGTAGGAGGTTAGACCGTTCAAACCCCTCGTTTCTCCCGGCACTAGCCAGGATAAAGGAGGGGGGGATTCTGAGAGCTCACTAGAGCGAGGGATTTTTTCCCAATTTTGCAGCATAAAGCAATGTGGTTGCTTTACCACATGCAATGCTGCAATTTTGGGAATTGCTCCATCTAGTGACCAGTGCTAGGAAATATTATAAATTGAATCCAATTTATAATATTTCCTGACTCGTGAAAAAAATAAAAAAAATTCGAACAATGTTTAATCACCTACACACTAATTGTTTAACTAAAAAAAAAACAACCTGTTTTGCTGGCAACACATTCCCTTTAAGGCCCCGCCGGAAGGTGGGGCCTAAAAGGCTTCCGTAGCCGCTGGCAAGATGGCGCCGGCTGAGGAGCTGAGCCGGCATCATAAGCGGTGGATGTCTGCTGTATGTTACAGCTAACATTCACCTGTAACGGCAAGAACCGGAGCTAGCTGATTCCTGTCATTAACCCTTGAGATGCAGCAATCAAAAGCTTGCTAGCAGTTCGGCAGCCCTGCCATGCAATCGCAGGGCTGCCGATTGCGCATATAGAAAAAAAAAGTGGTGGGAAAAGAAAAAGTGAAAAAAAAAGTGTGAAAACAGGTTGGAAAAAACCTATAAAAACGTTTAAAGTAACGAAATAAAACACAAATCGCCCTTTTTCACTTATCAAGTCCTTTATTATTGGAAAAAATAAATAAACCAAACATATTTGGTATCACCGCGTCCGTAACGGTCTGAACTGTAAAAATATTATGTTATTTAGTCCATGTGGTGAAAGGCGTAAAAAAACAAACACAAAAATAACACTTAAAAAACAATGCTGGAATTCCTGGTTTTTGGTCATATAAGAACTATAGCTCGTCTCGCAAAAAAACAGCCCGTCATACAGCTCCTGTGGGGGTGAACATGCTCACTACACCCCTTAATACCTTGAGGCGTGCAGTTTCCAAAAAGGGGTCACTTGTCAGGGGTTTCTTTTATTATTTCACATCAGAGCCTCTGCAATTGTGAACCAATACTTTGTAAATCGGCAAATTAGGCCTCAACTTCGCATGGTACGATTTCACTCCTGAGCCTGGTCGAATGTCCAGGCAAAAGACTAGGGCTACATGTAGGGAATTTCTAAAACCGGGAAAGACTGCATAATAATTTTAGAGCGGTCTTGTTATGATGGCACAAGCTGGGGACCACATATTGGCATATCTATGGAAAAAATCCCATTTTCACACTGCAACATCGAGTGAACACTAATTTCTGCAAAACACCTGCAGGGTTAATATGCTCACTAGACCCCTAGGTGAATACCTTGAGGGGTGTAGTTTCCAAAATAGGGTTACTTCTTTGCAAATGCGACATAGCGACCAGAAACTAAAATCGGCAAAATCTGCACTCCAAAAGCCAAATGGCACTCCTCTTCTGATCCTTGCCGTGTGCCCAAACAGCAGTTTATGACCACATATGGGGTATTCCCATACTCCAGAGAAGTTGTTTTACAAATGTTGGGGTTCTTTTTTTCCTGGGTTTAGAAAATGAAAAATTTTGGGCTAAAGCTACGTCTGATTGAAGAAAAAGTATTGCTTTTATTGTCACTGCCCAATTCTAACAAAATCTAGGATACCCCTGTGGGGTTCAAATGCTCACTACACCCCTAGATTAATTCCTCAAGGGGTGTAGTTTCCTTAATCGTCACTTTTTGGGCGTTTCCACTATTTTGGTCCCTCAGGGGCTTTGCAAACGTGACATGGCCACCGCAAACCATTCCTGTTAAATTTCAGCTTCAAAAGCCAAATGGCGCTCTTTCCCTTCTAAGCCCTGCTGTGTGTCCAAACAGCTGTTTATGACCACATGTGTGATATTGTTTTACTCGGGAGAAATTTCTTTACAAATGTTGCAGTGCTTTTTCTTTTTGAGTCCTGGGAGAAATGAGAAAAAATTTCCTAAATCTACGATTTCTTTGAAAAAAACGTAGATTTTAATTTTTACGACCTATTTCCAATAAGTTCTGCAATAAACCTGTGGCTTCAAAAATCACACTATACCCCTAGATTATTTCCTTCAGGGGTGTAGCTTCCCAAATGGGGTCACTTTTGGGGGATTTCCACTGTTTTGGCACCAAAAGAGCCCTTCAAACTTGACATGGTGCCTAAAATATATTCTAATAAAAAGGAGGCCCAAAAAATACTAGCTACTCCTTTGCTTCCGAGGTCTGTGCTTCAGTCCATAAGCACGCTAGGGCCACATGTTGGATATTTCCTAAAACTGCAGAACCTGGGCAATAGAGTTCTTTTTCTCTGGTAAAACTTTGTGTTACAAAAAAAATGGATTAAGAATGAATTTTTGCAAATCTTTGCTTTAATTCCTGTGAAATGTCTAAAGGGTTAAGCAGCTTTCTACATGCTGTTTTGAATACCGTGAGGGTGCAGCTTTTAAAATGGGGTGACTTATTGAGGGCTTCTAATATACAAGGCACTCAAAGCCACTTCACAACTGAACTGGCCCCTGTAAAAATAGCCTTTTGAAATTTTCTTGAATATGTGAGAAATTGCCGCAAAAGTCCTAAGCCTTATAACATCCTGAAAAAAAATAAAAGCATGTTAAAAAAAATGATGCCATTCTAAAGTAGACATATGGGGGATGTTAATTAGCAACAATTTTGTGTGGTATAACTGCCTGACTTACAAGCAGATACATTTAAAGTTGGGAAAAACGCAAATTTTGGAAAAGGTTTCCCTAAATTTTGGTGTTTTTCACAATTAAATACGGAATGTATGAAGCAAATTTTGCCAGTAACAAAGTCCAATGTGTTACGAGAAAACAATCTCAGAATCGTTTGGATAGGTAAAAACATTCCGAAGTTATTACTACATAAAGTGTAACATGTCACATTTGAAAAAATAAGGATCTGTCAGGAAGGTCAAAAGCGGCCAAAGCAGAAAGGGGTTAACAAATGCAGCAAAACCAAATTGTTTATTTTTCCATTACTTAAGAGGAAAAAATGGGAGAAGGTGGGTTTTTCTAACTTTTAATATATCCATTTTTTTTTTCCTTCAAAAAAACCTTTAATTTTACACATTTTATTAGTCCCTCTAGGGCAGGTGTCTCAAACTCGGCCGGGTAAGTGGGCCGCATATAGAAAAAATGGGAAGTTGACAGGCCGCATTACTTTCAAATTTGATACAATACAAAATTGGTAATAAATTACTTATTTGAACTACTATAACACTATAATAATAATACTACTACATTACTATAATAATACCGCTAGGTTTAGAATTTGAGATATTTCTCCACGTGCTTATTTCAACAATCCAGTTTTCCAGTTTAAGTGTCGCTAAATACAGTCCGGCGGCTCAGTTGGCAGACACACGTCAAGATTGGGCAGCCCCTTTTTAGATAGTGCCAGTGCCCTCTGTGGATAATGCAACACACCCCTAGATATTGCCAGTGACCTCTGTACATACTGCCACAGTGCCCTCTGTAGATCATGCAACACACCCCTAGATGTTGCCGCAGTGTCCTCCGCGGATGCTGCCGCAGTGCCCTCCGCGGATGCTGCCGCAGTGCCCTCCGCGGATGCTGCCGCAGAGTCCTCTGTAGATCATGCAACACACCCCTAGATAATGCCAGTGCGCTCTGTAGATAATGCCAGTGCCCTCAGTAGATAATGCCAGTGCCCTCAGTAGATAATGCAACACACCCCTAAATAATGCCAGAGTGCCCTCTGTAGATAATGCCAGTGCCCTCTGTAGATAATGCAACACACCCCTAGATATTGCAAGTGCCCTCTGTACATACTGCCACAGCGCCCTCTGTAGATAATGCAACACACCCCTAGATATTGCCAGTGCCCTCTTTAGATGCCGCCACAGTGCCCTCTTTAGATGCCGCCACAGTGCCCTCTTTAGATGCCGCCACAGTGCCCTCTTTAGATGCCCACAGTGCCCTCCGCAGATGCCGCCACAGTGCCCTCCGCAGATGCCGCCACAGTGCCCTCCGCAGATGCCGCCACAGTGCCCTCCGCAGATGCCGCCACAGTGCCCTCCGCAGATGCCGCCACAGTGCCCTCCGCAGATGCCGCCACAGTGATGTCAGGGGCTTGCCCAGAGCTGGAGTCCCGGAGCAGAGCCGCTTCTAGCACTCTGCCGGGGATTCCAGCTCTGCTCCTGACATCACTGTCCATATATGGACAGAGATGTCAGGGGCAACCCCAGAGCTGTAGTCCCGGGCAGAGCGCTAGTAGGCTCTTCCTAGGACTCCAGCTGTGCTCCTGACATCATTGGGACTCCTGCTCCGGGAAGCCCCTGACATCATTGTCGATGTATGGACAGTGATGTCAGGGAATTCCACAGAGTCCCGGCGCAGAGCCTGTACTAGAGCTCTGCACTAGACTCCGGCTCTGGGGAAGCCCCAGACATCGTGTCCAAACATGGACACCGATGTCAGGGAATTCCAGAGTCCCGGAGCAGAGCCGATACTAGCGCTCTGCTCGGGACTCCGCTCTTGGGAAGACCCTGAAACACTCTCCATATATGGACAGCGATGTCAGGGAATTTCAGAGTCCCTGAGCAGAGCCGATACTAGCGCTCTGCACGGGACTCCGGCTCTGGGGAAGCCCCAGACATCTGTTCATATGTGGACAGCGATGTCAGGGAATTCCAGAGTCTCGGAGCAGAGCATATACTAGCGGCTCTGTGTCCCGCGGGCCACAGATGACAGCCCCAGGGGCCGAATGCGGCCCGCGTGCTTGAGACCCCTGCTCTAGAGGGACTTGAACCAGAAATCGTTAGATTGCTGGTACAATACACTGCAATACTAATGTATTGCAGTAAATTGTCATTTTCACAGGCTTCTGTTAAGCCCTGCCAGAGGCATGGCTAAATAGAGGCAGACCTGGGGGCCTTCATTAGGCCCCTGGGCTGCCACGACAACCATCGGCACCCCGCGATCACATTCCTGCCTACTGGTCCAGTGTGTCAGCTGTAATACACAGCAGACACCTGCAGCATATAGAGTGGGCTTAGCGCAAGCCCGCTCCATAGATAACCCCTTCGCGCACCTGGACGTAATAGCACGTCCTGGTGCGGAGGGTGAAGTCCTGCCAACTCAATGTCGCTCGCTGGTATTTGTTTACTGTGCTGCAGTCATGACGTGCCGTATACCCACATGACCGCTGAGGTCAATCACTGGCCTCACAATACAAGACCGTTAAGGCCAGTGACTGGCTGCCGCAGTGAAATGGGTGGACAACTCATCACTGCAGCGCAGTACACAAAGCCTAACATGAACCACCAAAGTAGTTGCGCTGGAGCAGCAGAGGATTTATCATGTATCCCGTCCCCAGTTACCTAAAAAATAATAAAAAAAAAAAATGGGGTATGATGCAGAATGAGGAAACCCACTAAAAGCTAACCGAACACCTACACACTTTTCCTTTTCAGGCACAGGGATCAGGAATTCTATTAGAAACCAAAAGCACGCTACCACTAATTAAAGCGGATCTGTCACCACATTATAAGTGCCCTATCTCCTATATAAGGAGATCGGTGCTATAATGTATGTGACAGTAATGCTTTTTATTTAGAAAAACGATCTATTTTAAACCACTTTATTAGAGATTTTTAGCTTTATGCGAATGTTTCTTAATGCCCAAGTGGGCGTTGTACAGAGTGTGTATGACGCTGACCAGTCAGCGTCATACACTCCTCTCCATTCATTTACACAGCAGCATCGCGTTCTTACTAAAACACGATCTGCAGCCACATACACAGACATTAACGTTAATCTAGTGTCCTTATAATGAATATACATTACCTCCAGCCTGGACGTCATGTGTATTCAGAAACCTGACACTTCTGAATATTCTGTGAGATTCCAGCAAGCCACACGTAATCTCGCGAGATTACAAGGTAAACGAGATTTCGTTTCCCTTGCTGGAAATCTCACAGAAGAGATTCAGAAGAGTCAGGATTCTGGATACACATGACGTCCTGGCTGGAGGTCATATATATTCATTATCAGGACACTTGATTAACGTTAATGTCTGTGTATGTGGCTGCACATCGCGTTCTAGTAAGAACGCGATGCTGCTGTGTAAATGGAGGGGAGTGCATGACACTGATTGGTCAGCGTCATACACTCCTCTGTACAACGCCCACTTGGGCATTAAGAAACTCATTAGCATAAACCAAAATCGCTAATAAAGTGGTAAAAATAGATCGGTTTTTTTTAAAAAATAAGAAGCATTACTGTCACCTACATTATAGCGCACATCTCCTTATGTAGGAGATAGGGCACTTATAATGTGGTGACAGAGCCTCTTTAAATTAACCCAGCCTATTTTATGCCTTTATGACAAAGCAATTTTTTGTTTCCCATCGTCTCATTCAAATAGCTGTACGTTTTTTACTTTTCCTTCAACATAGCTGTACAAGGACATTTTTGTGGGACAAGTTGTACTTTTTTTAATGACAATTTGGGGTACATAAAATTTATTGATTAACTTATTAACTTTTTTGGGAGGTCATGGAAAAAAAACTGTAATTTCACCATTCTTTTTTGCATCTTAAATCTGCACCGCTTTCCGTGTGGTATAAACATTAAACTTTATTCAGAAGGTCATCACGATTGCGGCGATACGAAATGTAACTTTTTTTTATGTTTTACTACTCTTGCATAATAAATTTGTTTTCAAAATTAGTTTTTTTTGTCGCCATACTTTAACCCCTTAAGGACGCAGCCTAGTTTGGGCCTTAAGGCTCAGAGCACATTTTTCAAATCTGACATATTTCACTTTATGTGGTAATAACGTCGGAATGCTTAAACCTATCCAAGCGATTCTGAGATTGTTTTCTCTTGAGACATTGGGCTTTAGGTTAGTGGTAAAATTTGGTCGATATATTCAGTGTTTATTTGTGAAAAATTGCAAAATTTAGAGAAAATTTTGAAAAAATAGCATTTTTCTCAATTTAAATGCATCGGCTTGTAAAACAGATGGTTATACCACCAAAAATGGTTACTAGTTCATATTTCCCATATGTCTACTTTAGATTGGCATGGTTTTTTGAACATTTTGCTTGGACGTTACAAAGCTTAGAACATAAAACAGCAATTTCTCATATTTTTAAGAAAATTTCAAAAGCCTTTTTTTAAAGGTACCTGTTCAGTTCTGAAGTGGCTTTGAGGTTCCTATATATTAGAAACCCCCATAAAACACCCCATTTTAAAAACTAGACCCCTCAAAGTATTCAAAACAGCATTTAGAAAGTTTTTTTTTAACCCTTTAGGCATTTCACAGGAATTAAAGCAAAGTGGAGGTGAGATTTGCAAATTTCATTTTTCTTGCTGAATTTCAATTTTATTCTATAACACAGAAGGTTTTACCAGAGAAACAATACTAAATATGTATTGTCCAGATTCTGCAGTTTTTAGAAGTGTCTCACATGTGGCTCTAGTTGTGCTTGTGGACTAAAACACAAGCCCCAGAAGCAAAGAAGCACCTTGTGCATTTTGAGGCCTCTTTTTTTATTAGAATATATTTTAGGCAGCATGCCAGGTTTAAAGAGGTGTTGAGGTGCCAAAACAGTAGGAATCCCCCAATAGTGACCCCATTTTGGAAACTGCACCCCTCAAGGAATTTATGGTTGTTACCATTTTGACCCAACAGTTTTTTCACAGCGCGTATTTGAATTGGGCTGTGAAATTTAAAAAAATGACTTTTTCCAATAAGATGTCATTTTTGATAAAAATTTAGAGAACATATTGCCCCATTTTGTTGCCCAATTTGTCCTGAGTGCAGCAATACGCCATTTGTGGTGATAAACGGCCATTTGGGCCGATGGGAGGGCTCAGAAGGAAAGGACCGCTATGTGTTCTTTGGAATCCAGATTTTGCTGGAATGGTTTTCCGGTGCCATGTCGCATTTGAAAAGCCTAGAGGTATCAAAGCAATGGAAACCCACCAGAAATGACCCCATTTTAAAATCTACACCCCTTAAGGCATTCATCTAGAGGTGTAGTGAGCATTTTGATCCCACAGGTATTGTCTAAAAGGTATTGCGCATCAGATGGTGCAGCGTGAGATTTGCAAAAATATATGTATATGTGCATGCCCTTTCAGTGTCCAATATATTGTGCCCAGCATGCGCCACCGGAGATATACACCCCTTAAATTGTAATGTGGTTTCTCCTGGGTACGACAATACCCTACATGTGGCTGTTATCAGCTGCCTGGGCACACGGCAGGGATGAGAAGGGAAGGACCACCATTTGGCCTACTGGAGCTTTTCTGGTGCCAAGTCATGAATGCAGAAGCCCCTGAGGTACCAGTACAGTTAAAACCCTGAAGAAGTGACCCCATATTAATATCTACACCCCTTAAGGCATTCATCTAGAGGTGTAGTGAGCATTTTGACCCCACAGGTATTGTCTAAAAGGTATTGCCCAGCAGATGGTGCAGCCTGAAAATTGCAATTTTCTATATATATCTGCCATTTCAGTGTCCAATATATTGTGCCCAGCATGCGCCACCGGAGATATACACCCCTTAATTTGTAATGTGGGTTCTCCTGGGTACGGCAATACCCTACATGTGGCTCTTAGCTGCCTGGGCACATAGCAGGGCTCAGAAGGGAAAAATGAGGGGGATAAGCTGTGGAGTGCATCAGGGTAAATAAAACTGGTGTAAAATTAAAAATCAAGGGATGTATGATCAATTTTAAAACACTCTTTTATACAGAGCCCTGCCTTTTCGGGACACGCGTCACATTGGTATATTGTGTCCCTCCTTATCCCCCTCTTTGAGAAGACTCTGCACCTCTTCATTCTTTCCCTTCTTGCCAGTTTGGGGAACTTCTCCTGGAAAGTGTTGCCCTGGTACAATGCGTGTGGCCTCGCTTCCAGAAGTCCTGGGTGCCCACCCTTCCTGGTCCCTAAAGATTAGGTTTTTGATAACCACCTCTTGAAATTCCAGGAAAGTTCCCCTCTGGCCTGCACATCGATGTAGCACGTACGCATTGTACAATGCCATCTGTATGATGTGCACAGCCAGCTTCTTATAGCACACACTCGTTTTCCGCATGGCGCTGTAGGGTTTCAGGACTTGATCTGGACAAGTCCACCCCTCCCATGTACCTATTGTAGTCCAGGATGCAGTCTGGTTTGGGGGGGGGGGGGGGGGGTCTGTGTACTGGTACATGGGTACTGGTGTGGCGTAGGGGGCGTTTAGTGTGGAGATACCTTTTGTGTGACCTACCATGCAATCTACGGGTTGGTACAGTTCACAGCCTTTGACTCAGGCTGTTCCTCATGCAATCCTAGCTGATTGCTACAACTGTGCACATTTTTATGTGCCTCTGGTCAGGTGTATAGTACATTTATGTTCATACTTTCCACAAATACTGCCTGTGATATATCTCTTTGTTTGGATGTAGAGGTCTGTACTTTACCACATCACATGATGTTTACATTTTATTAGCATGTTATTTGGATATGTCCTCACTGTATCTCCACACTATCCTTTTATTGCTTGTATCATTGATTTTATCTTTTGATGGCCAATATGCTGTTGTGTATTTCAATAAAGTTTGTTTTATATTTTCATGGTACAAATTTTGTGCTGTGTGTCGTTTATCTAGTTGTGGATATATTCAGGGCCGCCATCAGGGGGGTACTGGGGGTACTGCAGTGAGGGGCCCGGGCATAAATTTAATAAAAAGGGGCACGCACTCTGCCGCTGGAATTAATATACTCACGGCAGTGTGGCTCTTACGATTTTATTACGGTGAAAGGAACAGGTCCCATCACGAAGCAGGGGCCCGTTCATTACATCAGAATAACCGTAAGGGCCCGCTGGAGAGTGAGATGTGCCCGCCCCTCCTCCTCCACAACAGCGTGACAGCGTGCGGGGAGGAGACATCACAGCAGCGGGAGTTATGAGCTCAGCCTCGGAGGATACGTCCAGCAGCAGCAGCAGCAGTCGTCGTCGTCTTCATCTTCTGACACAGTGAGTACTAACTTATGTCTGTGTCCGGCTGCTGCTGCCCGGAGCCTGCTGAAAAAATCTCCTCCTGCCCCCATAGAAAGTAAATATCTTACCCCCCTCTGTATTATGTTAACACCGCAGCATAGGATTGTATCAGCTCTACGGCTCTTATCTCCCGTCCTGTGTAACATGTGACAATAAACCAGTCTTCTCCCTCTGTTTACACAGGACAAGAGCCGTTGTAGAGCTGAGTGATACAATCCTATGCTGCAGTGTAAACTAATACAGACGTGGGTAAGATTTTTGCTTTCTATGGGGAGGGGGTAGAGTTAGATGATAATGGGGGCAGGGAGATGATAATGGGGGTAGAGTTAGATGATAATGGGGGCAGGGAGATGATAATGGGGGTAGAGTTAGATGATAATGGGGGCAGGGAGATGATAATGGGGGCAGGGAGATGATAATGGGGGCAGGGAGATGATAATGGGGGCAGGGAGATGATAATGGGGGCAGGGAGATGATAATGGGGGCAGGGAGATGATAATGGGGGCAGGGAGATGATAATGGGGGCAGGGAGATGATAATGGGGGCAGGGAGATGATAATGGGGGCAGGGAGATGATAATTGGGTAGGGAGGGAAATTATGCTAGAGTGGGAAGGAGATAATAATGGAGGGAGGATGGCACTTGAGTAGGGATGCACGATGCATCAAAACTTTGATACGGTTTCGATACCGTGCACCCCCAAACGGTTCGATACCGTTATTTCATGTATTTCGATACTAAGCTGTGCGGCCGCACAGCTCAATATTGTAATACATGAATGTATGAGAGCGGAGCTGCGGCTGTGTGATACAGTTACGGCCCCGCTCCGGAGTCCTGACATGTGCGCGCCGCCAGGATGATGCAATGTGGCCAGCGCTGCACTAATGAGTGGCGGCACTGAAAACAGAACATGGCGGGCGCACTACAAAACACCCCCACATGTTCTGTCTTCAGTGCCTGAACCGCCGCTCATTAGTGCAGCGCCGCCCGCATCACCTCGTGCTGACCGTGTGCGGGGCGGGGCAATGGTTGTATTACACAGCCGCAGTCCCACTCTATAAAGGCAGAGATCAAAGAAACCTCTCATCTCCTCCGCTATTCCCCTGAATGCTGCGATCAAAGCTGACTGCAGCATTCAGGGGAAAATAAGAAGGGAGGATGCCCCTTGGATCGCGTCGCAGGAATCCCTGTGACGCGATTGAGGGACATACCATATATGGGCAGACAGCCAGGGTCCAATGAAGGACCCCCGGACTGTCCTACCATATTTCCTGTTAGGGCATACTCAGGTCTGTCCTAACAACTGCCTGTGTACTATCCGTATATAGATATATACCAGTACATTAAAGTTTAAAAAATAAAGTAAAAACATAAAGTAATGTTAAATTAAAAAAATATACACCTACACCTTTTTTACAAAACACATTAAAATAAGTCTCAATACATAAAATATACACATTCAGTATTGGCGCGGCCGTAATAACCTGAACAACAATTTTTTTGCATCATTTATGATGTGTACGCTGTAAAAAATAAAATAAAAACTTCTTTCACTTAATAATGTGGGGCATGAGGTGTGATGAATTTAACCTCCATGTGCCTCACATTAATAGTAATTAACCCCATCATGTACCTTACACATTAACCCATTATAATTGATGAACATGATGGGGTTAATTACTATTAATGTGAGGCAAATGGAGGTTAAATTTACCATCACACCTCGCGCCTCACATAAGAAATGGAAGAACTGTTTTGTTTTTTTATTACTGTTGGCAAAGTATAGCTTTGTCATCGAAATCGCAATACTACACAAAGCATCGGTACCGAAGTCCAAATTCTGGTATCGTGACATCCCTCCACTGGAGGAGGCATTATACAATGGGGGGGGGGAATAATTGGGTGAAAAGTGATGATATCTGAAGGGATGAGAGAAATTATACATGGGGAGGGGTAGAGGAAGGAGAGAGTATACCTGGGCAGGGGGAGAAAGCTTATACCGGAGGCAAAGTTAGCAACAGTCCTGAATTTACAGGGACTGTCCTGAATCTACAGATGCAGTCCCGGCAAATTACTGTCCCAGACGTGTCTCAGCCACTGCCATATTCAGAGCAGGAAAGTATCAGCTTCCTGCTCTGCCATTCACCCATCCAGGAGCGGAATCCCCGGCCAGAGAGTTGCCGACACTCTGGCCGGGGATTCCTCTCCTAGAGGTAGCCCTTGAGGTCACTGTCCATATATGGACAGTGAGGTCAGGGTCTCCTCCTGGACTGGAATCCCCTGTAGAGAGTGCCGCACACTCCCCTGTAGTTAGCGCCAAACATACCCCCTGTAGATAGCGCCACACACACACACTCCCCTGTAGATAGTGCCACACACTGCCCCCTGTAGATGGCACCACACAATCCCATGTAGATAGCGCCACACCCTCCCCTGCAGATAGCGCCACACACAGCCCCCTGTACATAGCGCCACACACACCCGCCTGTACATAGCGCCACACACACCCCAGTACATAGTGCCACACACACCCCAGTACATAGTGCCACACACCCCCCTGTAGATAGTGACACACACCTCCCTTGTAAATAGCGCCACACACAGCCCCCTGTAGATAGCGCCGCACACAACCCCTGTAAATAGCGCTCCACAACCCCTGTAAATAGCGCTCCACAACCCCTGTAAATAGTGCCACACACACCGCCCTGTAGATAGTGCCACACACACCGCCCTGTAGATAGTGCCACACAACCCCCCCCCCTGTAGATAGTTCCACACAACCCCCCCCTGTAGATAGCTCCAGACACAGCCCCCCTGTAGATAAAAGTCTAAATGCTAAACTCTGGCCACAGGTAGGGGTCTGGTGGAAAGGTGTCTGAATTACCTAACAGGTCTGGTCTAGGATCTGAATTTTTTTCTGGTTTGGTGTCTGAATTAATTTTGTTGTGTGGTTTTTACACAGATAACGTGTGTGCAGCGTGTGAAGAGAATGCAAAAGCATCATCCAGACATGCCCATGGCGGTGGGAGATCTTAGGGACTACATTTTGGTGAGTGACTCTCCTGTGTATAGGGCTTCAGTGCAATGATTTTTGTTTATATTGCCCTCCTACATCCTGACAGATTCTATATATATCTATATATATATACACACACACACACACACACAGCCCCTGTGAGGTTGCGTCTCCCCCCTGGCTACCACTGCTACCTTCAGTTCTCCCAGCCCTGGCACTTAGTCTCTCCCCTTTGCCCTCCGACACCCACCTCCTGTCTCTGCCCTGCTCCGCCCCTTTACATTTCACCCCCCCCTCCTCCTAATAACGAGGGGGGCGGGGGCCCAGACTCATTGGCAGTATGGGGCCCAGAAATTCCTGATGGCAGCCCTGGATATATTATATGTCCTCACATCTCATCATAGGTATTCAGTAGTCCAGGATGCAGTCTGGTTTGTGGGGTCTCTGTACAGGTACATGGGTACTGGTGTGGCCATTTATTGTCGTCAATACAAGGACATCTCTCTTGTCCTTGTACTTGACACACAATATGTTGCTGCTAGAAAGTGCCCTTCTCTCACCCCTTCTTGTTTGCCCAAGCAGAGTCTTAGGGAGGCCTCTCAGATTTCTTCTAGCAGTGCCGCCTGCCGAAGTACTTCTGGAAGCGAGGCAGTTGAAGAGTGGGACGCTGGTATAAAAATTATCCAGGTAGAGGTGGTAACCCTGGTCCAGCAGTGGGTGCACCAAATCCCACACAAGTTTGGCATTAACTCCCAGTAAGGGGGGGCATTCTGGGATTCTGAATACTGGTGTCCTTTCCCTCATATATCCTAAATTTGTAGGTATACTCTCATGCACTCACACAGCTTATACATCTTCACGCCATACCTTGCCCTCTTACTCGGCAGGTACTGACGGAATTGAAGCCTCCCTTTAAAATGTACCAGGGACTCATCATCAATAGAAATACTCTTCTCAGGGGTGTATGCTTGGGCAAACCGGGCACTGAAATGGTCTTATAGGGGTCTCAGTTTATACAAACGGTCAAAACTGGAGTAATCTCGGGGTGGGCACTGCTCATTATCAGCATAATGTAAGAAGCAAAGTATTGCCTCATAACGCATCCTGGACATGGCCATTCGGTACATCGGGGTGTGATATAAGATGTCTGTGCTACAGTAGGTCCTAGTGGACGGCTTTTTCAGATTCCCCATGTTCACGTGAAGTCCCCAGAACTTGCTAAACTCTGATGCGTCTACAGGGGTCCACCTGTGGGATTGGGCATAAAATGATGTGGGGTTCTTCGTAATATATGGTTGAGCATATAAATTTGTCTGGGAGACCATTAGCTCTATAAAGTCAGTGAAAAAGAACTTGAAAAAGTCCATCTCACTGAGCTCTGCCGTGTTAAATTTGATCCCTGGACTGCCCGTATAGTCTGGGATTTGGGGCTCATAATTTTCTGGTGTGGGGGTCCATATGGGGGTCACTTCTCTCGGGGGTTTCAAGTGTGGTGGTGGTCCTGGGACATCTCCTAGGTGGTCCTTCCTCTTCATCACTAGATGAGGAGGTTGACAAAAAAACTAAAAAAAAACTCACCATCCGAGTTTCTCAGAGGCAAGAAATGCATAGGCCTCTTCGGCAGAAAATGACCTTTGGGACATCTTTATTAATTGTGTGACACGTGTAATTTGTGTGCTTAGACACGTGTATTATGTATACAGCAAAAAAAAAAAATAATAATAATAATCTAACTAAAAGCAGTAGGATGCTACCCAAAACTTTTTTTTTTTTTGGTATGTTGAATTTTGAAGTTGACTTCCCTGATACTAAAGCTAACTAGGGCGAGGTTTCCTAACACTAAACCTAACTAGATTTTTTTTTTTAACCCCTAACGCTAAACCTATATACGGCGACGATTCCGACACTAAAGCGAACTACAGTGATCGATCCAACGCTAAAACTACGGTGACTGATTCCTGACGCTAAATTCCCTGACCACTAAACCTCACTACGCTTTTTGACGGTTCCCTGACACTAACTTACTCTAATACTAAACTAGCTAGATGATAACTTTCTAAACGATTTTTTTTTAATTTTAATAAATTTTTATTTTTTTTGCTTTTTGTATTTTATAAATAAAAAAAATAATAATAAAAAATTATCTACAAGGACCAAGAAAATGTGGCCCTGAAGACGAAGAAGTGGTCAGTGATAGGAGATCACTGACCAAAAACGGGAGTGACAAGGGGAACACAAGGTGGAGGAGGACAGGTGTGGGAAGTACAAAAAAAAAAGTAACTTTTTGTAAGTTTTTTTCCCCAAGATTTCTTTGCACAATTCTCCTACACAACCGCTCCGAACAACTCTCCTACGCCAACAGAGAAGTTCAGGGCGGGTGTGGCAGGATGTGGAGTCTGGGGCAGGAAATGATGTATGCGATCCCTGCTATTGGTTAGTAGTCACTGACTAACCAATGGCAGCGATCGTGGGGCGGGACCACTGCAATTGGTCCCGGAGTATTGAGCTGTGATAGCCTGCTGTCAGAAACAGCAGGTATCACAGCTCAAACGTGTGCCGGGATTAAATGGCGCCGCCTTTACTCAGGTCATTACTATTACTGAGCTGAGCGCGAACGATGTGCTCAGCTCGACGTAATAGTACTGAGCTGAGCGGGAAGGAGTTGAGAGCCATAACTTTATTTTAGCGCCAACGTAGGTGTACATAGCCTTTAAGGCCCTTTTACACGAGCCAAAATACCAAACGCTCGCTTCATATGAATGCTCGTTTCCGATCATTACCCGGTGTAAAATAGTTTATACAGCATTAAATATCTCCAATAATAAAATTTTTATTGCAATTTCAACAGAATGAAAATGGTATGAGTAGAACAATACAGTATAAAATATTTAACATACATAGATCAGTAGTTGTGTAGAACAGCAGCAAATACATATTACTGGTCGAATAGCATGTAGAAGTTTAGATAACTAGAGAAAGAAAGGATAGGAGGAGCATTGAAAAAAAAAAAAAAGGTAAAGTCAAAGGGATGCAAATACATGGTCTCCACAAGTTGGAGCCAAGGGCCCCAGTAAAGGAAGCATATCTATTTTGTCTGATGAGAGGCGTTCATAAATAGTGGTTCGAAATCATATTGATAGCTTCCTTACAAGAGGGAGACGTGGAGGATCTCCAAGCTTTGGCAATCAGGAGTTTAGTAGTGAGTAGTACAGGACATGTTAAATATCTAAAAAGTCAGCTGGTATCTCCTCAATTCCCAAAGAGAGCAGGGCCAGAGCAGAATCTTTATTAATGTGTATCCCAGAGATTTCGGAAAGGAGCCAAAACATATCCTTCCAAAAAGGAGATGAGGTGGCAACTCCAAAAAATGTGGTAGATGGTGCCTGATTGACCAAACCGGCGCAAGTCTGACGTGTGAGGATATATTCTAGCCAGTTTAGAGGGTGTGTAGTACCATCTCCTCAAAACATTATATATGATATGATTCTATTAGATTCATGCATAGGTGCGAATCATAGTCCATTCAAGTGCTGTGGCCCATTGCTTATTTGGGGGAAAATAAATAAAAACTTTGTCCAGGTCTCTTTCCCAATTTAAAAAATGAGCCCGCGTGGTAGTCCCTATTAAAGACATAATAGTCTAGTGTAGATCAGGTCCCCTTTGCTAGGGTTAGAGAGGTGGCTACATATAGCTCGAAAAAGGCTCATCAGATAGGGCCGAAACGTTGCACAAGGGTAAATTTAAAAAAAACATTTTTCACCTTTGAATCTGAGTGCTGCCTATTTTTGGATATATTGGAAACTTTGGAACCAAGGATCAGGTTCCTAAGGCTTGCAACCACCAGTTATTTGAGCTGGTGCTGCTGGACGGTGGACTATATATATATCTCTATATCTATGTTCAGATAAATTCTTACTTGGAAGGTTCACCTATAACTACAGTTAGTTCTACGTATGCCAATATTTTGGTGGACATGATGGAGGAGGTGTCGATCTATGTGTCCCACCACGTCTCACGTATTGAGGTGGTGGCGATACATAGACGACATCTTCCTCATCTGGACGGATTCAGTAGAATCTTTACAAGATTTTCTGAATCACATAGATTCGGATATTCAGTTCCACTACCACTATACAATTGCAGAGAGGGGCTATCCTAGGAAACTATTGCGTACATGTAGACACAAGATTTCATATTTTCCTAGGATATGTGATGAGGTAAAAATGCCCAAACAACAGGGTCGTATCCCATTTGTCCCGACATATAATGCATTGAGTGGAGAGGTGTCGAGTATAGTGAACATTGGGGCATTATACAAAAGAGCTACAAAAGTATTGGGTAATTTAAGAACAAACCCCTTATGTCATATAGACGTCAACAGGATTTACAGGACAAAATAGTCAACAACGTAGTCGGTAATACACAGGTGACAGACCAACAAACGCTGTGTAAACAAGGAAAATTACCCATTTTCCTAGGTCTAAGTAGTGTCAACTGTGGGTTTATGTGCAAGGGAAATGTTCTCAAATCCGGTTACCCATGAACAATATAAAATTAAACAATTCCTCACCTGTGACACTGGGTGGGTTATGTGCTCTGGTGTCCTTGTTTACTCCTATATGTGGGTGAAACCACTTGTGATTTTAAGACCCATTTTAATAACCATAGGTATTCCATTCGTAAAAAGAAAAATGATTTGCCGGCGGCAAGACACTTCTGTGATCTTGGGCACTCTGAGAAAGATTTGAGGTTCATGATTCTTGAACACATCCCCATTCCCTACAGGGGTGGTGATCAACAGACTTTTACATAAATGTGAGCTGAAATGGATACATTTATTGGATTCTTTAAAACCAAGGGGGATCAACATTGAATTTAATGTGGCGAGATTGAATTATTGCATGATCTTTTGTGCTATTCGATGTCCTTGCATTATCCTCTTCGCTGAATGTTTGTTTGCATATATACACACACACACACACACACACACACACACACGCTGTTTGCATGTGTTATGTGAAACGCGCTATATAATAATTGTTTCACTTACAAGAACTATTTGTTTTTCAGATAATTATTTGAACGTAGTGACCACTCACCATCTTCGTATTTACCGCGGCACAATGATACGTGTTTATATCTGCCTGACTGATCAAACTATCTTCTATTGTTATACAATCATATTTGTCCTTTGATAATAAGAATGTTTTGTGTACTCTTTGGATTTAAATATATAATATAGTTCTGATACATCAGATGTTTTCCGTTGATTAGGGTACCAGCAGCAATACAGTACTTGCACTGTTATGCTTAACAGCTCTACAATTGTTTATAAATGTCTTGTTAACTAAATCTATTTGGGATATTTAGAGTATCAGTCAGTTACATACGTTTGGTGGTACGTGATATTTCCTCTTCCTGTGTGGTTCGTTGCGTTCCATTTATACTCTGGCTTGAGGGTCAGTGGTTGCTATGAAACCACATACTTCCGTCCTCTACATGTGAGCATGCGCAGCAACCGCTTGAGGACGCTGATTTGCTATTGATTACATTTGCAACACGGACCTGCACCATCTCTATGAATTTACATACTCCAGCTCTGATTGGTGAGTGGTCTGATATTCTCCACCCACACACAGAGGTTTGCATTTCTGATTTCATAACAATTATGTCGATTTGGTCTCTTTAATAAAAAAAATTTTACTTTTTATTAATTGATACAATCACTTGCACTTTACCACTTTAAAGAGGCTCTGTCACCACATTATAAGTGGACTATATTGTACATGATGTGATCGGCGCTGTAATGTAGATTACAGCAGTGTTTGCGATTTAGAAAAACGATAATTTTTGACGGAGTTATGACCTATATTATCTTTATGCCAATGAGTTTCTTAGACAACTGGGCGTGTTTTATTTTGACCAAGTGGGCGTTGTGGAGAGAAGTGTATGACGCTGACTAATCAGTGACCAATCAGCGTCATACACTTCTCCCCATTCATTTACACAGAACATAGTGATATAGCTATGTCACCATGTGCAGCCACAAACACACATTAACGTTACTGCAGTGTCCGGACAATGAATACTTCGGTACACTATTCCGACACAGCAAGCGTAATCTCGTTTGAAATGAGTTTACAGCGTAATCTCACGAGCCTCTTTAAATGCATTTTAATATATATACATACACATATACAGTGAAGGAAATAAGTATTTGATCCCTTGCTGATTTTGTAAGTTTGCCCACTGTCAAAGACATGAACAGTCTAGAATTTTTAGGCTAGGTTAATTTTACCAGTGAGAGATCGATTATACATAAAAAAAAAAAAACAAAAAAAAAAAACCAGAAAATCACATTGTCAAAGTTCTATATATTTATTTGCATTGTGCACAGAGAAATAAGTATTTGATCCCTTTGGCAAACAAGACTTAATACTTGGTGGCAAAACCCTTGTTGGCAAGCACAGCAGAAATACGATTTTTGTAGTTGATGAGGTTTGCACACATGTTAGATGGAATTTTGGCCCACTCCTCTTTGCAGATCATCTGTAAATCATTAAGATTTCGAGGCTGTCGCTTGGCAACTCGGATCTTCAATCCCATCGAAAACTTATGGAGGGAGCTAAGGTCTGGAGACTGGCTAGGCCACTCCATGACCTTAATGTGCTTCTTTTTGAGCCACTCCTTTGTTGCCTTGGCTGTATGTTTCGGGTCATTGTCGTGCTGGAAGACCCAGCCACAAGCCATTTTTAATGTCCTGGTGGAGGGAAGGAGGTTGTCACTCAGGATTTGAGGGTACATGGCTCCATCCATTCTCCCATTGATGCGGTGAAGTAGTCCTGTACCCTTAGCAGAGAAACACCCCCAAAACATAATGTTTCCACCTCCATGCTTGACAGTGGGGTCATAGGCAGCATTTCTATTCCTCCAAACACGGCGAGAATCATCCAGATGTTCATTTGCAAACTTCAGACGGGCCTGTACATGTGCCTTCTTGAGCAGGGGGACCTTGCGGGCACTGCAGGATTTTAATCCATTACGGCGTAATGTGTTACCAATGGTTTTCTTGGTGACTGTGGTCCCAGCTGCCTTGAGATCATTAACAAGTTCCCCCCGTGTCGTTTTCGGCTGAGCTCTCACCTTCCTCAGGATCAAGGATACCCAACGAGGTGAGATTTTGCATGGAGCCCCAGATCGATGTCGATTGACAGTAATTTTGTATGTCTTCTATTTTCTTACTATTGCACCAACAGTTGTCTCCTCCTTACCCAGAGTCTTACTTATGGTTTTGTAGCCCATTCCAGCCTTGTGCAGGTCTATGATCTTGTCCCTGACATCCTTAGAAAGCTCTTTGGTCTTGCCCATGTTGTAGAGGTTAGAGTAAGACTGATTAATTGAGTCTGTGGACAGGAGTCTTTTAAACAGGTGACCATTTAAGACAGCTGTCTTTGATGCAGGCACCAAGTTGATTTGGAGCGTGTAACTGGTCTGGAGGAGGCTGAACTCTTAATGGTTGGTAGGGGATCAAATACTTATTTCTCTGTGCACAATGCAAATAAATATATATAATTTTGACTATGTGATTTTCTGTTTTTTTCTTAAATATAATCTCTCACTGGTAAAATTAACCTAGCCTAAAAATTCTAGACTCTTCATGTCTTTGACAGTGGGCAAACTTACAAAATCAGCAAGGGATCAAATACTTATTTCATTCACTGTACATACATACATACCTCTTTGATCCTTAAATTCTGGATCAATAATTCTAGAACAGCCAGGGGGTGGGAATGGGATCACCCACATCACTAGATTTAGATATATTTATTTTTTTGGAAAGTAAGGAAAGCCAGTTTTGTAGAAATACTCAGTGGGAAGGGACGGTTAAGCCAAAAAGATGTTGTAAAGGGAGTTACCCCAGTGAGATGTTGCTCTATGGACCTGGTGATGGAGATATCCATGAGCTTAATTGTTTACACCGCTTTGTGGTAGTTCATAATGTTAGGCGTTCCCAGTGCCCCCCACCATGCAGCTGTAAGGATGGACATTTCTATGGGGTAGAAGAATTAAAGTCAGAACAGAAAAGTTCTGAGTTGTCTTTGATTGTCCCCATTCCCACTTCATTGCTTTTGAAAATTTCAAAGTCCGCAGAAAATAAGGTTTTTGGAAGTATAAACATAAGACAATATGTCCCAGCCAGGAGGGTTCATATTTAGATATGCAACGGAGTACGTCCTGAAGGGTTGATAGGAGGTCCAAGTTTCAATTTAGGGAGTGAGGGTAGAGGGAAACCAATGTTGTAGCCCCAAGTAAGGGATAGCGTTTTTTTCCCATTGGAAGGTAAACTGTTTGAATGATTAGTTTCAAGTTGGGGCTAATGAACTATCCAAGTATCTGAGTTTTGGTGGCGTGAATCTTGTAATATGAAACTAAACCATAATCGGGATATGGTGTTAAGATTTCTCTCAAAAAAGGGTAAGGGGTCAGAGATTGTTAAAATCCCAGTTTATGCCGGCGAAATCCCACTGGGATACCTTTAATATTTAAATTGGAGCGGATAGATTCCACAATGGGTTCCATTACGAAGGTAAACAATAAGGGTGAAAGTGGACAACCCTGTCATGTCACATTGGTTATATTGATAGGGGTAGAGAGGGATCCATTTGTTAGAACTTTAGCTGAAGGGGAAATCTAAAGAGCTTGTATAGCCCTTAAAATAATGCCAACAAATCCAAATTTACTTAAAGTTATAAACGTAGAACCCCAATGTATACTGTCGAATGCCTTCTCAACATCCAGGGTAAGGAAGAGAAAAGGTGTCAGACTGCTACCCACCCTGGCCAAAAGATTAATAGTACCCCTTGTGCGTCAGGAGCTTGTTGTCCCTTTGTGAAACCAACTTGGTCAGAGTGGATTAGTGTGGGTAAGACATCAATTGAGAGTAGCTTAAAGTTTAGCGCATATTTTCGGGTCACAGTTAAAGAGAGAGATTGGCCTAAAGTTGGCTGGGGTGGTTGGAGATTTCCCTGGTTTAGGGATAGTTACTATCGTTGCTTGAAGCATCTGTAGTGCTAATTCTCCTGAGGATATAGCGAAATTAAAGACTGATCAAGTGTGGGGAAAGGTCTGTAGCGAAGGCGCGGTAATATTCATTAGAGAATCTGTCGGGCCCTGGTGCTTTATTGGGTTTCGCTATTCCGATTTTGGAGATTTTAAATGCCCCTGTTACTCACTTTATTAAAGGGACAGCTGTTCCGTCGATAACTAGGGTAGATGAACCGATTCTAAGAATTGGTTTATATTGAGGTTAGTGGAGGGGTCATCTCTTAGGTTATATAGTTTGCAATAGTAATAACTAAATTGATTTGCTATGTCTTGTGGGTTTATAATTTTGGAGCAGTTTTCTCGAGAAATGAGTGAGGGATGTTCGAATTTATTAGACGGCTTTTTATTCTGCGGGCCATTAAATCGGCTAGCTTTATTATAGGAAGTATAGTGATTTTGCGTCTTAAGATCATAATGTGTAAATGGGGACTTAGACTGTTGTAGCTGTGAATCCAAAAGTTCGCATTTGAGTTATTAGGGAATCAAAGTTAGCTAGTTTCTGTGCGGGACAGGTATAGGAAAATGGGGGCATGATCAGACCAAGTTGTTTGTCCTATCTCTGATGACTTAACATTTTGTAGAGCTCCTCTATCGACCAGAAACAGGTCGATTCTGGAGAAGGACTGATGTCTCCGGGAATAGTAGGTATATTCCCTAGAGGAGGAGTTCATAAATCTAAACCGGTCATATAGTTCCTCCCCGTGCAGCCATGTGGAAGGAGATCTCCTGTCCCAGTTGGTAGTATCCAATTGGGCATCAGGGATAATATTAAAAGTCTCCACATATAAGTTTTCCTTTAGTGATCTTTCGGATCTTATGCATAATTTTGTTCAAGAAGCCAATTTGTGAGGTGTTGGGGGGGCATAAATATTGTCTATAGCGATAGGAATGTAGTTGAGCAAACTCACCAGGACAAGAAATCTCACCCCCTCATCGGTAAGAGATTCAGTTAATTGAAAGACGACTGAGTCTTTTATGGCAATCAGGACACATGCCTTCTTTGCAGCATTGGCTTTGCATTTGACAGGGTATGTGTGAAGGGAAAATTTTGGGGCAATCAAGCATTTAGTGACCATTTTAATCACCATCATGAGCACATAAAACACAACATCATGTTTTAACAAGCGTAACTTCACCAATTGAATTGGCCAGCTACTGAGAAGTGGGGAAGAAGAATCTCCATGGAGGTCAAATTTGTCTTCAGGTAAAGAGTAGTGCACTAGGAATCAACTGTGTTTGGCTCTTTGGTGCCAGTCAGGCGAGAGTCGGAGGGGAAGCTTTACTTTTCTCAGAAGAGGGAGACAATGGCGAGAGTCCCCAACGTTTAATCAGATCGTTGCCTTCCTCCAAGTTGGTGATGGCATGCATGGTTCTAGATCTATGGATGAGCAGTTTTGTTGGGAAGCCTCATATGTAGGCTATATTATTCTCTCTCAGGGCGAGGGTAAGAGGTATAAACTTTCTTCTCACTTGTAGTGTTGCTTGAGATAAGTCTGTATATAGGTGGATTTTTTCATATGGCTCTGGTAAGGTAGGATTGCATCTTGACGCATACATGAGGGAGTCTCTTGTTTGAAAAAAGTGGATGTGTGCCATCACATCTCTCAGGGTTTCAGGAGGGAGTGATTTTGGTTTAGGGAGCCCGTGGGCTCTATCAATTATGAGATCTGCAGGTTGAGAGGCAGGTAGTATAAACTTGAGTTGCTGGAGATAGGGATGGAGTGCAGCAGGGAGGACAGATTCAGGGATGCCCCTAAATTTACCGTTGTTCCTCCTATTTCGGTCTTCCAGTTTCGATCTGAGAGAGTTAACTTTCTCCTTCCAGAGTTTGGTGAGCATCTACCATGTCATTATGAGCGTGTGAGAGTTCTCCCATCATGTTTTCTACATGGTCAACTCTATTGCCCAAATAGACTATGGCAGCAGACATTTTTGCAGAGTAGCATGACAGGTCTCTATGAAATGTTCTGAGGCAGCTTGATCTGTAGAGGGGGATTTCCTCTATAGGGTCTGTCAGAGGGGATAGTTGTAAGCATTCCCCGTTTTGAAATATATGCAGCCCCCTACTTGCAGAGAGAGACCCCCTGCGAGTGTACCAGGAGCAGGCGCCGCCATTCTAGGACGGGAGGGGAGCGGTGTTGGCACACCTGGTGAAGAAATATCTCCTTGGGTCTCTGAAGGATTATGGCAGGTAATGTCCTTATTCAAGAGAGTCAGCCATGTAGGAAGCCTCTGCAGCACATCCTGGAGAGGAAGCGGGATAGGCACTGCCAGAAGATGGCATGGCCGCGTCTTGTTTGTTACTCCGCGAGGAGAAAAAGTCTAAGGTGTCTGGGGCCCGTTTAGAGATATTTCTTTCTGGTCATCGTATTGGAGTCCTGGTACAGATCAGCAGAAGCTTGTAGGAAAGTGCAAACAGTCGCTTCTGTTAGTTGCTGAGAGGACACAGCATAAAGCTCACTGGAGATGTGACTGCTCGGCATCCAGGCCACACCCCCCAGCATTAAATATTATAGTCGTCAGCAGCACATCTCCATGAGTAAACATGTGCTGCCAACATGGAAATGTATGGTGACGAACGATCAGTAACAAATCGCTCGTCTCCATACATAACCAATTAGGTTTCCTTGTAAAAGGCGCAAACAATTGCCAATCAACGCACTGCCTCGTTGATCGGAACTCTGTTTAACGGGCCATATTGGGCCAAGTAATAGGACCTTAAGCTCTGTACTCTGCAGGATTTCTACAAAACTTTTTCAGGAACATGTAGAAAATCCTGCAGACAAACAGTGGGGGCAAATATATCTTGTTTAGTAGACCAACGCAGAGAGGTATTGGTCAGCACTGCCATGGTTAATAGTCCTCTGGCAGATTACTGCTTAGGAGTTCAAACAGATGGTGCAGTCTAGGTCAAGTCAGTTGCTTAGCTCAAAAACACAAGTCCATAAAACACCTTTTGTAGAGAAAAGAGAGCGGCACTCACCCGGTTTGACGTTTTCTTCTTTTATTGCTCAAACAACGGGGAGAACAGGCTGACGAGCAACAGCTGTTTTGCATAAACACGCTTTGTCAAGCCTCCTCAAAAGGCTTGAGTAATCGTGCTTGCGCAAAACAGTTGTTGCCTGTCACAGTGTCTTTCCCCGTTGTTTATGAGCAATAAAATAAAGAAAATGACAAAATTGGGCGAGTGCTTGGGTGAATTCTGCGCTCTACTTCCTCTACAAAAGGCATATCTTGTATAGTTTTATCATCTATTTCCTTATTGTTCCTTTAAGTGAATGTCTGCTTTTAGACATATTGGGGGCGGGGGGACGACAACGTTTACACACCAGTTTTCTGGCGTAGAAGTGTTGCAAAGTAACCAAAAAGTCGCAGAAAAAATTAAATTTTTGAACTGTTTCCCCCGCTCATGCGATTTAAAAAAAAGTGAGCGGAGATTAGTGTAAGGGGCATGACCACCCACGGACCGACTAATTTACTATAAATTACGCCTGAGGCTGGCGTAAATTACAGCGGAAATCCATGCCAGATCTTGGCTGGCATAGGTTTCATTCAGTTTCGCATGGACAGCCAAAGAAGCAAAAAAAATTTATTGCGACTCTTAACAAGCTCGAAGAAGATGCAACAAATTTATTAAGGCCTAACTCGCACAAACGTATTTGTTTTGCACGCGTAAAAAACGTTTTCTTGTGGTGCAGTTCCGTGTGACATCAGTGTATAGTGCGCGTCTGCGTTTTTTTTATGCGTGCACGTCACGCTTTTTTAAGGTCACCCAAAAAAACGGAAGGAGGTGGTTTTCTTTTTCTCATCATTTCTTTAGCAACTGTTGTGTGAATCACGGACACCACGTGATTTTCACGCACCCATTGACTTTAGTAGGTGCGTGATGCGCAAAAAATGCACAGGAATAGGACATGCAGTAAGTTTCATGCAGTGGACACGCTGCGTGAAAAACACGCAATGTCTGAATGGCCCCATTGAATTGCATAGTTCCGTGTGAAGTCCGTGGTTTTAACGCGCGTAACACGGACGTGAAATACGTTCTCGTGAATAAGGCTTAAGACTGGAACCCCCCCCCCCCAATACAAAGACTTAAATACATCTCCCCAATGTCATTACGTGCCAAATTCAGTGCAAATTAATTTCATAATATAACTTCCTTAACCCGTTAGTGACCGGCCCATAGTGTTTTTACGTCGGCCACTAACGGGCCTTATTCCGATGCCATAGACTTTTTACGTCGTGGCATCGGAATAAGTAAACAGAGCAGGGAGCTGTCAAATCTCCCTGCTCTCAGCTGCCAGAGGCAGCTGAGGGCTGGGGGCGTCCCTGCCCTGCCGGGTGAGATCGATATTATTATCGATCTCACCCGTTTAACCCCTCAGATGCGGTGCTCAATAGCGAGCACCGCATCTGAGTGGTTTTGGAGAGAGGGAGGGAGTTCCCTCTCATCCCACTGACACCCGGCGATACGATCGCCGAGTATCAGTGTCTCCGATGGCCCCCAGGTCTGCCTGTAATGAATGCCTGCTAGATCATGCCGCAGGCATGACCTAGCAGATGCCTGTACGTTTTAAACGGACAGGCAGTAATACACAGCAATACAGAAGTATTGCAGTGTATTATAATAGCGATCGCAGAATCGCATATTAAAGTCCCCTAGTGGGACTAGTAAAAAAAAAAGTTTAATAAAGTTAATTTTAAAAAAAATGAAAAACCCACTTTTTCCCTTACAAACTGCTTTACTATTAAAAAACCAAAATAAAGTAAAAAAGTTACACATATTTGATATCGCCGCGTCCGTAACGACCCCGACTATAAATCTATTACATTATTTAACCTGCACGGTGAACGCCGTAAAAAATTAAATAAAGAACGACGGAAAAATTGCTGTTTTCTGTGAATCCTGACTTTAAAAAAATTTGATTAAAAAGTGATCAAAAAGTCGCATCTACTCCAAAACGGTACTAATAAAAACTACAAGTCGTCCCGCAAAAAAAAAGCTTTCATACAACTGCATAGGCGAAAAAATAAAAACGTTACGGCTCTTCAAATATGGAGACACAAAAACAAATAATTTTGAAAAAAAAGCGTTTTTACTGTGTAAAAGTAGTAAAACATACAAAAACCATACAAATTTGGTATCGTTGCAATTGTAACAACCCGCTGAATAAAGTTAGTGTTATTTATACCACACGGTAAACGACGTCGATTTAGGACGCAAAAAAAGAGTGGCGAAATTTCAGATGTTTTTCTATTCCCCCCCCAAAAGCAGTTAATAAAAGTTAATCAATAAATAATATGTACCTCAAAATGGTGCGAATAAAAAATACAACTTGTCCCACAAAAAACAAGACCTTATACAGCTATGTCGACCCAAAAATAAAAAAGTTATAGCTCTTGGAATGCGACGATTGAAAAACATAAAAAATGGCTTGGTCATTAAGGTCTAAAATAGGCTGGTCATTAAGGGGTTAAAGGGGTTTTCCCATGACACATTTATGACATATGTACAGGAATTTAGGGATGTCATACCAGAATTTGGACTTCGATACCGATACGGTGTGTAGTATTGCGATTTCGATACCAAAACGATACTTTGCCAACAGTAATAAAAAAAGTTCTTCCATTTTTTGATGTGAGGCACGAGGTACGATGAATATCGAATGTGCCTCACATTAATAGTAATTAACTCCATCATGTTTCTCAGTCATAATGGGTTAATGTGTGAGGTACATGATGGGGTTAATTACTATTAATGTGAGGCACATGGAGGTTAAATTCATCACACCTCATGCCCCACAATAAGTGAAAGAAAGCAGTTTTTATTTTATTTCAGCGTACACATCATAAATGACAAAAAATTTGTTGTGCAGGTTATTACGGCCAGGCCAAGCGAACAGGTGTATATTTTATGTATTTAGACTTATTTTAAGGTTAAATTTAATATTACTTTATTTTTAAATTTTAATGTACTGGAATATATCTATATGCCAGTACATTAGCCTGTGTACGGATAGTACACAGGAAGTTGTTAGGACATACCTAAGTATGACCTAACAGGAAGTATGGTAAAACAGCCATGGGGTCCTTCAATGGACCCTGGGCTGTCTGGCCATATATGGTATGTCCCTCAATCGCATCACAGGGATTCCTGTGATGCAATCCAAGGGGCATCCCCCCTTCTAATTTTCCCCTGAATGCTGCAGTAAGCTTTGATCACAGCATTCAGCGGAATAACGGCGGAAATGAAGTTCCTTTCATCTCCGCCGTTATAGAGCGGGGCTGCGGCTCTAATACAGCCATTGTCCCGCTCCTGACATTAAGTGCGCGCGTGGTCAGCATGAGGTAATGCGACCGGCGCTCTACTAATGAGCGGCGGTTCAGGCGCTGACAGAACATGTGGGTGTTTTGTATTGCGCCTGCCATGTTCTGTCTTCAGTGCTGCCGCTCATTAGTGCAGCGCTGGCCGCATCGCATTATTCGGAAGGCGCGCACTTGTCAGGACTCCGGAGCGGGGCAATGGCTGTATTACACAGCCGCAGCTTCGCTCTCATACAGTCATGTATTACAATGCTAAGCTGTGCGGCCACACAGCTTAGTATCGAAATACATGAAATAACATTATCGAGCCTTTTGGGGGTGCACGGTGTCGAAACCGTATCGAAGTTTCGATGCATCGTGCATCCCTACACAGGATGGGTGATAAGTGTCAGATAGAAGCGGGTCCCACCTCTGGGACCCGCACCTACCTCTAGAACGGGGCCCCCTAAACCCCGTTCTAGCTTAGTCTGTATTCCCGGTCATTTCCTGTTTACATCGCCATTTCCGTTACTCCCGTAGTAGTGAATGGCAGTTACGAAAGCAGCATGGAATGCGAGCTACATTTCTTCCGTAATTACCTTTTAGTTCTATGGGACTTAAACCACGTAGCTCAGCGAGGCACGCTGTTTTCGTAACTCCCGACCACGTAAAGTTTTTTATGGTTGGAATTCAGCTGCAACACAGCGGCAGAACGGGGTTTAGGGGGCCCCATTCTATAGTTAGGTGCGGGTCCCAGAGGTGGGACCCGCATCTATCTGACATTTCTGAGATACCCTGTGGATATGTCAAACGTCTCATGGAAAAAAAAAACCTTTAAAAGGGTTTGAGCTCTGTAAATGTATATCTGACATATAACGGGCCAACCGGGTTGTTAAGACCTTTGAAGTGTGTCTGTGTCTTTTCACAAGATACTAAGAAGCCTACAGTAAAAATAAAAAATGAAATTGCTAATTCAGCCAAAAATCTCCCGTATTTTACAAGTCATGGAGCAGGGTGCCAAATCAGGGAACATTTCTAAAATTCCAATTTTAATATTCAGTAATAAAAGGTATATAAAGACTTTACTAATGGTCTAAGAATCTGTACATTAAAAAAACGTGGAATTTGTTAAATTGACTAAAGGAGAATAATTTAAAAAAAATTTTTGATTCAACTCACCCCCTCACTATGGGACAGCGATTCTCCAGGCTCCTCCTCTTCCCACTCTTCATCACTGTCTACTTCATAGTCCAATAGCTTCTAGAACAGTTTTATCACTTTTTATTGAGTTTTATTTGCAAAAAACAAAACAAACAAACCACGCATTCAATATGAACCCTAACAAGGAAAAAAGTAATGTAGTCCAAACTACAGGCAGCATGTTATAGAGCAAGAGAAGCTGAGCAGATTGATATATATATATTTTGTAGGAGAAAACTTATAGGGGTTCTCCCATCTGAGATTTATAGAATATCCACAGGATATGCCATAAGTGTCAGATAGATGCGGGTCCCACCTCTGGGACCCACACCTATCTATAGAAAGGGGCCCCCTGAACCCCATTCTACCTTGCTCGACTCCTGCTGCTTCCTTGCCACTTCCGGATGTGGTGGTCGGGACTTACGGAAAGAGCCGAGCTCGCTCTACTACGATGTTTCCGTAGCTCTCATAGAAGTGAATGCGAGTTACCGTGTAGCACAGCGAGCTACGTGGTTTCCGGAACTCCCAAATATTCCAGTGGGAGTTATGGAAACCGCATAGCTCGGCTGTTTCTGTAACTCCCAACCACCTCATCAGAAGGTAGCCGGGAAGCAGCACGAGCAGAAGATAAAACGGGGCCCCCGTTCTAGAGTTAGGTGTGGGTTCCCGCAACTATTGGAGATTTATGGCATATCATGTGGAAAAGCCATCAATGTCCAAGATGGGAAAACACCTGTAATATAACTCATAATTTATAGATCTTAACCCCTGCTCTCTCTGGGCTTTGGAGTCTAGTGGGCGGTCCTATTCAGTGATGGACTACCATCTCTGTATGTACGATCGTACAGGAAGGCTGTCAATCACTGAGTGAGACTGCCCATTGGACTCCTTAGCCCAGAATGAGCAGAGATTTTATTTTATAAATTACAAGTTATACTGAATATTTTCCCACCAAACTATATATCAATCTGCTCAGCTTCTTCTGCTCTATAAAATATGCTGCCTGCAGATCGGACTGCATTTTGTGACGTGTGACAGGTTACCTTAAAAAAGAAACATTTTAAACGACAATTTTAAACAGATTGACCAACAGCAAGCATAAGAGAAAAAGGACTATCATGGATGGTAATAACAGTATTGAGATTGGTCATGAAAAAACAAAATTAAGCGCTGTTCACATCACGTTTTTTGCCGTACGATTAGAGTGCACGTCAGGAAAAGTCTAGACGTACACTAAACATGTCCATAGTGCTCCAATAGAAGGTATACGTTAGTTTACAGCAAAAACATGGTATGGAATAGCTTAGTAGACTATTCTATTATATCCTGCAAAAAAATATTATTATTTTTACATGGGAGCCTATGGGCAATGTATGTCACTGTATGCTATGTCAGTCATTTGTTTGACAAAAACTTTATGGGCTTTCGTGACGTATACATTAAACGGATACCATTATAGTCTATTAGGTGAAGGATCCGTTAAACCGATGTCAAGTAGTGGCAGCCGTGACCTATAAACTATAATGATATCCGTTTAATGGATACATTATGAACCGGCATCATCCCAGTTCATAACGTATCAGTTTAGCAGATACCATTAAAGTCTAGGATGACTGATGCCACTTTAAGGCATCTATTACTGCATTGCATATATACGTTGGGAGCCTTTTACCCATCTATACGTTAAAAGTTAGCAAAAAAAAAAGTTATTTGAACACAGTCTTACTCATTTTTGACTGGATAGAGCTACCAATCTCCATCACTGGCAATGCAGATAAACTGGTAATTTCCAGGTGTGGAACATCTTCTGCACAAAATTCAGAGCATGCTATGGATTTTGAAATCTGCAGCAAGCTCATTCTGTTCCGGGTATTCACAACAGATTTCACACTTTTCAATATGAAATCAGCACCCAACACATCCACATAAAACCAGCCACGTGTCCATATGTTCAGGTTTTTCGGTTTGTAGAGTTTTTGATCGTTAAAACAGTTCTCTTGGTTAAAACAATGAGAATGTGAACATTTATACTTACAGTGTCTTGAGCCCAAGGTTTCCGTGGATTAATTACTGCGCTTGATCTGTTCCACGTGCCCCAGTAAGCTGGACGGTAATTCTCACAGAACTGCAACAATTTCATTTTACCAAGTTTTCTACGCTCTAGCATATTCTGCTTCTCAGTGATATTTTCATGTAAGGTTTCATCCGCATTCTCTAGAATCTGCACATCAGCGTCACTGCCATTCACAGAGAAACGTTATTATCCCTTTCCCTAAACTTGCATCAAGAACAAAATGTACAGTGCAGGTGTACGTAGAAAATTAGACATGGCTCTGCTTAATGGAAATGTGTAACGAATGGCTGCTCAACCTAATGTCCACAAGACTGTCCTTTATAAAGTAAATGCTTGTCTACAATACTCAATTGTTACTCTGCATAGTCATAAAATAAAATTTAAGAAACTAAAAACATTATGAAATGTGAAAACAGATCATAAAAGCAGATATGCCCAAGTCATAGATAGTCAACCTGCTACTTTATGGGGAGCTTCATATGCAGCCCTTGACACCATTAGAGCGCTGCATAATATATATCAGCCCTTGCAAGGATAGCAGATAGGCACAAGTAACCACATATGGTGCTTGAGACCACATGATATTAGTCAGAACATTTACTTCCTAATTTTTACAGTCAAAATGTGCTCTAGATAGAATAAAAAATACGTTGATAAAACAAACTGCACACAAAGTGCAATACATGAATGATGAACCTGGGTACTGGTAATGAGCCTAGCCAGTCACCGTTTCCATAATAGCCCAATAAACTTGGAAGAGGAGACCACACTAACCAGAATATACAAACGGTCGTATTACACTGGCGAGTGCCTTCAAATTTTTCACGTTTCAAGCCTTAACTAGAAGGCTGAGAGCTGATCCTCTATCTTGTTTGTCCATAAGTAAAAGCCACAGTGCCTCCCTTAAGCCCATTACTGCTCAGCTATAGCAGGAGTCCTTTTGGATCAAAATGGAGTGGATATATATCCTAATGAAATGTTAGGCAATGTGTTTCCTGTGCCTTGTGCTGAGAAACAGACGTGTCCACCCATAAATAGGTTATTCAATGTTACATTGTTTGATAAATGTGTCCCACCTACGAGAGGAAACCGCACCTCTCTCAAGAACAGGGGTCCCCCAAACCCATCCCTGCCTGGTGAGGTGGCCCCTGAATCCAAGTGGTAAAGTTGGTTGGTATTCTGGAAACAGCCAAGATACGCCGATTATGTAACTCCATTAGAAGTGAATAGCTGAGTAGCATCATTAAAGTTTCCCAACAAAATTTGTTAAACGGAGCCCTGTGATGGGTGCCATACAGTGGCACCCATCACCCATAGTCCTCCATGTTTAAAAGTAAAATAAAACACTGCATGGTATGTGATATTTTTGTGCAGGATCCGATGGTATGGAAAAGTGTAGTCTACTATGCTATTCCATCCCTAAAAAAAACAAAAAACAATTTAAAAAAACACGTCGGGTTAATAGAGCCCTACACGATTAGTCAAAGATAGTTAAAAACAGGATCAAGCCGGTATATAGAAGTGGGCCTTAAAAAGATAACTAAATGTTCAAACAAACTTCTGACATTTCATAGTGACATGTCAGATGTTTTGATTGGTGGGGGTCAGAGCTCTTTCCGGAAATCAATGTAGCGGTGTACGGACTCAATAGAAAGCCTATGAGCAGAAACAAAGCGGCTGAGCACTTTCGCCACTTCGTTTTAGCGATCGGTGGGGGTCTCCGTGCTTGGACCCCCACAAATCAAAACGTCTGACAGGTCACTGTGAAATGTCAAAAGTTTGTTGAACGTTTAGTTACCCGTTAAGGGAGGACACACCTGCACATCTCTCCTTTTAATCCAAGGAAGACATATAGGAGAGAAAATCTCAGTGATGTGCAGGTGGCCTTACAGTGAATGACCACGATTGAACACCATCACAATCACCACCAAACCACCATCAGCAGCTAAAACCGTCCAAAGATTTGTGCAGATTCATTTTAGAATATTTCTTTAACACGATCAGATCTGTTCTGATACAGAGATCCAAATCCCCTGCATTGACATAGTTAAAGATACAATACTGGCTACCTGTAGCCACCAATAAAGGGAACTTACAAAATACTATTTACACAATGAATGCAATATTAAAACTGTATGAAGTTAGCTCTTTAAGAAGACCTATTACCTCCTGGGAATCCTCAAAGTTATAGGTGACCAAAAACCTCCAAAATGAGGGGAAAAAAATAAATAAATAATAATAGGTCCATTCACACAGTGTTTTGGAGCAGATTTTGAAGCGGATATCGCGTCTGAATTAGCGGTAAAATACAGCCGAACTCGCCCCCCTCATTGATTTCATTGGGAGGCAGAGGCGACGCATTTCCCCCGGGGGGGCTTGCAGTAAAACAAGTGGCGTGTCCTTTCTTGCCACGTCTTCTGCCTCTGACCTAACATTGATTACAATGGGAGGTAGAAAAAAACCTGCGGAGCTAGTTTGAGCGTTTCTTGGCTGTGATCCTTGCATTAGCTTCAACGACCGCGGACGAAAAAACGTGGAAAGTAGGAATTAGACCTACTGGTAATTGTATTTCTAGGAATTCATCATGACAGCACCACAGGAAGAGGTTGCCCTATTGACCTGTATAGGGACAGGAAGGCAGAGGTTAAAAGGCCCCTCCCACCACCAACTTGCCAGTGTTTTTCAATTACTACACCAGGATGGATGCAACCCTATTTTATTTCTAGCGGTAATAACGGACAGGTTACTTGCACAAATCAGCATTTCAATAAAAGGGAGGGAATGTAAGGGTGCTGTCATGATGGATTCTTGTAAATACAATTACCGATAGGTCTAATTCCTACTTTCCAGTACATCCCTCATGACAGCACCACAGGAGCAATACCAGATTATAATGCTCAGGGCGTGACTACGGATTGGAGGACTTTCTGTCCAAAATTTTAATCCGTATCGGACAGAACACAGAGCCTATAATGTTTGCAAAATGTATGATGGCTTGACCAGGTGGCAGCTCTGCAGATTTGGTCCATAGAGGCTTCTCTTTCTGCCCAGGATGCCGAAACTGCCCTCAATGAATGAGCTTTTTAGGTTTTAATCTGGTCTCCAAGAGGAGGTTCTATCTAGATAATGAAGAATTGTTTGCCTAACATGTAACAGGCGATACCAGCTATGTTAACTTATTTTTTTTTCAACATTGATTTAGGGGAAAAAAAAAATGGGAAAAGGTTTTCTTTTTTTTAACTTTTAATACTTTATTGTTTTTGGAACATAACAAAAATCTTTATTTAACTGTTTTTTACTTTTTTTTATTAGTCCTCCTAGGAGACTTGAAGCAGCGATCTTTGGATCGCTTGCATGATATACTGCAATACTAATGTATTGCAATATATAGTGATTCTGACAGTCTCCTTTGCAGCCCTGAGCTTCAAAGGAGTACAAAGATGGCAGACCTGGGGGCTTTTGTTCGGCCCCCAGGCTGACATAGCAAGCCTTGTAACCGGCCGTTCCTACCGCAGGGGGGGGGGGGGGTTGCGATAACGTGTTTGATTTGATTCTAACACTTTGATCGTGGCATTTAAGGTGTTACGGGCAGAATCTAAGTGAACTTTGATTCTGCACATTGCAGGGAGGTGTCGGCTGCGTGTAACAGCGGTCACCCGCTGTGTATGGAGCAAGCTCAGCTCGTGAGCTCGCTCCATACTTCCCCTTAACCCTGATCACGTACAGTTACGTGATTTTGCGTGAAGGGGTTAAGGCGGACCGAGGAGACAGACAGGACATTTTCTTCTGCCCAAATGAAGATTGGTGCAGAGAGGGCCTGAAGATGCGTGTGTCTTGTTCCCCGCTGATGGCGAAGAAAGGACACTGCCGTTATGTTGTACGATACGATTCTTACGTGCATCCCTTTTATGATGGGCGTAACTTTAATGAATGTTTCCCATACGTCTTTTAGTTCTCTGAAGTTTGGAGGACATAATCTTCATCAGAGTAGGCCACGTGCCCTGAAAATGCTTGTCTTGGACCACCGACTTCCAGCCATGTTTTCTGGCATCTGCGGTAATTACCACATAAGAAGTTTTCCATGGGACCCCCTTGCTTAGGTTGTTTGGGCAAAGCCACCAATGGAGAGATGACTTCACTGTTTCGGGAATTTGAATCTGAATTCAAGGAGTCCGGTTTTCAATCCCACTGGGACAGGATTAGATTATGTAAGTGTCGGGAGTGGCATTGACTCCACGGAATGGATGAAAGACATCAATCCCAACATCCACATTACTTCCCTTATGGAACAGGTGTTTCTTCCCCAAAATGTCCTCACTTCGGCCTGTAGAAGTATCTGTTTCTCCCTTTGGAGGAAGGAATGTTGGAGGGAGGAGTTGAACAGCACTCCTAGGAAGATCTTCTGTTTTTGGGGCGGAAGACTTGACTTCTCAAAGTTGATGATCCATCCCAATTCCTGTAGTAGGGAAAGAACCTGTAACCGATGGCCGTTAAGAATAGACAGAGTATCTGCTGGCAGAAGGAAATAGTCTAGATATGGGATAATCACTATGCTTTGACTCCGTAAAAACGCCATAATCTATGTAAATATTCTGGGGGCGGAGGAAATGCCGAAGGGGAAACAGACCAATTGGAAGTGAACGAAAGGACCGTTCTGAATTGCCAATGTGAGGAATCTTTGGTAAGCTGGGTGGATAGGGACGTGATAGATTTTAAGGTTACGTACTTTCGTACACATTGATGCTTCGTTCCTTATTAGAGTAGTCGATCTGATATACTCCATTTTGAACTTGTGCTATTTCACCGTGTTGTTGAATAATTTCAGGCTGATTATAGTGAGGAGGAAGGCATCCGCCGAAACGCGCGTCGGGTCTTGGCGTCTCCTCCATGCGGGATTATGAACTTGGGTATGTACCTTCATCTATTTAGGCTGCTGTTTAAATCTGTATAGGGCGGATTGCATTTTTTTGCTGTAAAGCCCGGATACCTGTTATTTATGTCCTGCTATGCATCTATATACACGTAATGGTGCTTTACAGATAGAATAATATATAATATGTGCACATAGCACTTTACCTTGCACTATCCATTTTTTGCATATCAGGCAGAGCTAGCACACTTTGGATATGCTGTTATCTCAAATGCCTCTATGATGTTTGTTCATACCCAGATACTATAAATTATCCTGCATTTGGTTGACGCCTTTTATACATTGTATGACTCAATTTTAAATCTTGTTTGTATAGGTCTGTAAATAAAATGAATTTCTATTTATCTATTACGTCTGTATTAGTCTTTTGACAATTCTTGTTTATAGGTTCCGGATTATAGTGAGTGCAGTATGTAATGGGGAGGGCTGCACAAACCCTGGGGCACTTTACATTTTCTTTCTACCTCCCTCCGTTATTTAGATATCAATGCCGTTATATTTGGCGCCCGATATTTAAATAACCCCCTGAACAGTGAACGGGGTGTGTACTGGCAAGGGGGCGTGTTACTATGGCTGTGACACTGTCCAATCAGATATGGACAGTGTTACAGCAAGAGCGAGGAGAGAGATAGTGTGCACACGCGCTCTCTCTCTCTTCAGCTTTCAAGATTATTCTTCTGCCGAACTAGCAAGTGGGCGTGTCACATCTACGGACAGTGTAAGTGCTGTGGAGAGGAGAGCTCTCAGCTCTTGTGAGAAATCAGCCGAACTGGCAAACAGTGTCTCTGCTACGGACAGTGTAAGCGCTCCTCAGCTCTTAAACAGACAAAGTACAAGACTGATCTCTCACAAGAGCTTAAGAGACGAGCATGCGCGCTCTCCTCTTCACAGCTGTTACACTGTCCGTTGCAGTGACACACCCGCTTTCCAGTTCAGATGAAAAGACAGCAATCGCGCACACTCCTCGCTTTTCCTATGGCACTGCCCGTATCCGATTGGACAGTGTAACAGCCATAGTAACACGCCCGGTTTACTGTTCAGGGGGTTATTTAAATATCGGGCGCCAAATATAAAGGCACAGACATCTAAATAATGGAGGGAGGCAGAAAAAAATAATTTAAAGTGCCCCAGGGTTTGTGCAGCCCTCCCAGTTACCTGCTGCACATGTATGCGGAGGTGAAAAGGTTCTCTTTAAACGACTCTGAAAATAATTTTAACTATACATGTTGGGGAGAACTAATGGAAACTGAGAATTACTGATAGTGATTTTATAACTGCCTGTCTTACAAGCAGATAAGATTTTAATTTTAAAAAAAATAAAATTTTCGCAATTTTTCGCTACATTTTGGTGTTTTGTCACAATTAAATACTGAATGTATCGAACAAATTTTGCCGATGTGTCACGAGAAAAACAGTCTCAGAATCGCTTGGATAGGTAAAAGCATTCCGAAGTTATTACAACAAAGTGAAACATGTCAGATTTGAAAAAGAGGCGAGGGAAGGGATTAAGAAGCATTGTAGAAGTTGTACAAAAAAAAAAACCACAAACTACAGAGGAAATGCTTCTCTCAATTCATTTACTCTGCACATTGTGAACAATGCAGGATCACCATGTGCAGTCACATACTCACACATTGACGTTACTGAAGCGTCTGAACAGCAAATAGACATCACATCCAACCAGGACGGGATGTCTATTTACAATCTTGACACTTCGGTAACGTTTGTGTGTGACTTAGCTGGTTAAACAAGCGGGATTGCACTCTAGCGGGATACCGCTAGTTACCCGGAAGTGTCAGCTATAACACAGCTGACACACTCGCTCTACGGAGTGGGCTCACGGGCTGTATATAAACGGCGTATGCCACGAGGTTGTTTTAATAAACTTTTTTTTATATTGGAAGAAAATGTATGTCCTGCATTTTTCTTTAGAGTTGGTTGTGAATTCATGAATGCGTTTAGGACTCACAAGGCATGGGAATATTAATTTGCATTGTAATTTATAAAGCTAACCCTCTGCCCATTCTGAGCTTAGAAGTCAAGTGAGTCGTCCTGAGTAATGGACAGCCATCTCTGTATGCACATTCATTCAGGGAAGACTGTCAATCACAGAGTACGACCACCCATTAAACTCCTAAGATAAGAATGAGAAAAAGTTTATATTAATTACAGGTTATACTTTATAATTTGGTCACAAAACTATATCAAAATCGGCTCAGCTCCATCAGCTTACTAAAATGCTCCCATTAGATTGGACTGCATTTTCAACATGACCGGTTCCCTTCAACAAGTTAGTGACCACCCCATAGTGTTTTTACGTCTGTCACGAACGGGCTTTATTCCGATGCAATTGCCTTTCTACGGCGGTGCTGCATCGGAATAAGTAAACAGAGCAGGGAGCTGTTAAATCTCCCTGCTCTCAGCTGCCAGAGGTAGCGGAGGGCTGGGGGCATCCCTGCTCGACTGGGTGAGATCAATATTAGTATCGATCTCACCCGTTTAACTCTTCAGATGCGGTGCTCAATAGCGAGCATCGCATCTGAGTGGTTTTGGAGAGAGGGAGGGAGCTCCCTCTCATCCCGACAACCGTTGATACAATCGTTGTGTCTGTGTCTCCGATGGCAGCCGGGGGCCTAATAAAGGCCCCCAGGTCTACCTGTAGTGAATGCCTGCTAGGTCATGCAGGCAGTGTATTATAAGTGCAATCGGAGGATATATATATTATATAAATGATATATATATTATATTGAAGTCAGCTAGTGGGACTAGTAAAACCGTAAAAAAAAGTTTAATAAAAAAAAGTGAAAAAAAAATTAATTAAAAGCCCACTTTTCCCCTTTGCAAACTGCTTTATTATTAAAACACAAAAGTAAAAAAGTTACACATTTGGTATCCCTGCGTCCGTAAAGACCCAGACTATAAACTTATTACATCATTTAACCCGCACGGTGAACGTCGTAAAAAATAAAAAAAACATGCAAAAATGAAAACAAAATGTGATAAAAAGTGTTCAAAAAGTCGCATCTACTCCAAAATGGTACCGATAAAAACTATATGTCGTCCCGCAAAAAATTGCATCAGCGGAAAAAAAAAAAAAAAAAAAAGTTATGGCTCTTCAAATATGGAGACACAAAAACAAATAATTTTGAAAAAAGTGTTTTCACTGTGTAAAAGTAGTAAAACATACAGAAACTATACAAATTTGGTATCGTTGCAATCACAACAACCCACTGAATAAAGTTACTGTTATTTATACCACACGGTAAACTGCGTAAATTTAGGATGCAAAAAAAATGTAGCGAAATTGGTTTTTTTCTATTCCCCCCCCCCAAAAAAAGTTAATAAAACGTAATCAAATTCTATGTACCCCAAAAAGCTGCTATTAACCCCTTCACGACATTTGCCGTATGGGTACGCCATGGAAAGCATTGACTTCCCGTATTTTGCCGTACCCATATGCCGAATGTTTGGCACCGGCTCAGAAGCTGAGCCGGTGCCATCATCGCCGGATCTCAGCTGTATCTGACAGCTGACATCCGGCTGTAACGGCGGGGACCGAAATCAGCTCCGATCCCCACCATTAACCCCTTAATTGCAGTGCGCGAAAGCGATCGCTGCATTTAAGGTGTTTGCAGCTCATCGGAACCCCAGCAATGAAATTGCCGGTGTTCCGGTGGCTGCAATGGCAACCGGAGGCCTAATACTGGTCTCCCGGTCTGCCTAGCATGGAAGCCGGTCAAGATCCGCCCGTAGCCACCGGCAAGATGGTGCCGGCTCAGAAGCTGATCCGGCATCATCAGCGGTGGAAGTCAGCTGTATGTTACAGCTGACATCCACCTGTAACGGCAGGAACCGGAGCAAGCACCGATCCCTGCCAATAACCCCTTCGATGCAGAAAATCGAAAGCGATTGCTGCATCGTAGCGGTTACTAGCAGATCGCCAGCCCTGACAGGCAATCAGGACTGGCGACTGCTGCTATGGCAACAGGAGACACAATGGTCTCCTGCTCTGCCATTACGGAAGCCGAAGCCTAATCGGCTTGCTGTCAGTGAATAACGGACAGATCTAATACATTGCACTACGTAGGTAAAAAATAAATCTGACAGCTGGACCTTCAAGTCCCCTAGTGGGACTTGAGAAAAAGTGTAAAAAAAAAGTGAAAACAATAAAAGTTTCAAGTAATAAAATAAAACACAACCCCCCTTTTACTCTTATCAAGTCCTTTATTATTGAAAAAAACGACCTGAGGTATCAAACTATGATATTTATTGCACGCAGTGAACAGCGTAAAAAAAAAACAACGTAAAAAACTATACCAGAGTTTGTTTTTTGGTCACTTTGGCCTATAAATATAGGAATAAAGAGTGATCAAAAAGTCGCATGTATCCAAAAATGGTATCTATAAAAACTATAGCTCGTCCCGCAAAAAACAAGCCCTCATACAGCTCCGGCGAAAAAAAAAAAAAAAGTTATGGTTCTCACAACTTGGCGACAGAAAAAATACATTATTTTTACAAAAGTAGTTTTATTGTGCAAAAAGTTGTAAAACATAAAAAAGTGCTAATAAAATTAGGTATCGCCAGAATCGTACTGACCCGCAGAATAAAGTTAACATGTAATTTATAACGCATGGTGAACGCTGTATAAAAAACCTAAATAAAACCATGCCAGAATTGCGTTTTTTTTGTTTACCTGCCTTCCCAAAAAATAGGATAAAAGGTAATCATAAAGTCGCATGTACCCAAAAATGGTACCAATAATAACTACAGCTTGTCCCGCAAAAAACAGCCCTCATACCACTACGTCTATGAAAAAATTAAATTAGTTATGGCTCCAATAAGTCAGGAAATAAAAAAATATGCAGTTGTGCAGGACCGAGGGGAACATTTCTTCTGTTTGAAGAGGCGATTTAACAAGGACCTAAAATTACGGAACCAGGAAAGGGAGGGCCCAAACATATCTGCTGGAAGCGAAGGTGCCCGTATTATACCAGGACAACACTTCCCAGCAAAATTCCCCAAACTGCAAAGGCGCGGAGTGTGGACCAAAAGGGGGATAAGAAAGGACGCCATATATCAGTGCGACACCGGACTGTCGCAAAGGATTGCTTCACAGCATAACACACATCTATGGATCATTTTATTGTTTTTTTTTACCCCATTATTATATCACCTGACTATGCCCCTTATATACTCTGCCCAGCTTACATGTACCCCCACATTATAAATGAAAACACCAGCAATACTCAAACAAATCTACTACCAAGCAAAATCCGCTCTCCAAAAGCCGAATGGCGTTCCCTCCCATCTGAACCCTACAGCGTGCCCAAACAGCAGTTTCCTTCCACATATATGGCATAGTCCTACCCGGGAGAACCCTTTTAACAATTTTTGGGGTGTGTGTCTCCAGTGGCATAAGCTGGGCACAACATATTTGCCACTGAAATGGCATATCTAGGGAAAAAATATACATTTTTAATTTGCACCATCCGCAGTGCATTCATTTATGGAAAAGACTTGTGGGGTGAAATGCTCACTACATCCCTTAACCCCTTCCCGCTCCTTGACGTACTATTACGTCATGGCAGCTGTATCGTTCGCGCTCCATGCCGTAATAGTACGTCTCGGGAGTAACGGCCGTTTCGGCCGTCCTCCCGACACATACAGGAGCTGTGACGCTGCTGTCTTGTTCAGCAGCTGTCACAGCTCCTACAGCGGGGACCGATCGCTGTGTCCCCGCTGATTAACCCCTTAAAAGCCGCGTTCTATAGAGATCGCGGCTTTTTAGGGGTTAAGCTGCCATCGCCGGCCTGCTACGCGATAGCGGCCGGCGATGGTGACTATGGCAACCGGACACCAAACAATGGCGTCCGGCTATGCCATAGACGGAAGCCTAGTGGGTCCTGACAACGTCAGGACCCACTATGCTTGCTGTCAGTGAGTAGCTGACAGTTCTAATACACTGCACTACGCATGTAGTGCAGTGTATTAGAATAGCGATCAGGGCCTCCTGCCCTCATGTCCCCTAGTGGGACAAAGTAATAAAGTAAAAAAAAAGTTAAAAAAAGATGTGTAAAAATAAGAAAATAAAAGTTTTAAAAGTAATAAAAGTAAAAGTCCCACTTTTTCCCTTATCAGGCCTTTATTATTAATAAAAATATATAAACAAACAAATAAACTATACATAATTGGTATCGCCGCGTCCGTAACGGCCTGAACTACAAAATTATTTTGTTATTTATCCCGCACGGTGAACGCCGTAAAAAAAAATATTAATAAACCGTACCACAATCACAATTGTTTGGTCACTTCACCTCCCAAAAAATGGAATAAAAAGAGATCAAAAAGTCGCATGTACCTAAAAATGGTACTGATGGAAAATACAGTTCGTTACGCAAAAAATAAGTCCTCGCACGGCTTTATTGATTGAAAAATAAAAACGTTATGGCTCTTAGAATAAGGTAACACAAAAAGTGAATGATTGTTTACAAAACGTATTTTATTGTGCAAACGCCATAAGACATAAAAAAAAACTATAAACATCTGGTATCGCCGTGATCGTATCGCCCCGCAGAATAAAGTTAATATATCATTTATAGCGCACGGTGAACGCTGTAAAAAAAAAAGTATACAAAAACAATAGTAGAATTGCTGTTTATTAGTCACCACGCCACCTAAAAATGGAATAAAAACTGATCAAAAAGCCGCATGCACCCCATGAAAACTACAATGGATTCCTCAAGGGGTCTAGTTTCCAAATTGGGGTCACTTTTGGGGGGTTTCCAATGTTTTGGCACCACAAGACCTCTTCAAACCGGACATGGTGCCTAATAAAAAAGAGGGCTCAAAATCCGCTAGGTGCTCCTTTGCTTCGGAGGCCGGTGCTTCAGTCCATTACCGCCCGAGGGCAACATGTGGGATATTTCTCTAAACTGCAGAATCTGGGCAATAAGTATTGAGTTGCGTTTCTCTGATAAATCCTTTTGTGTTATAAAAAAAATTGTATAAAAAGAGTAAATTTCACCTCTACTTTGCTCTAAATTTCTGTGAAACACCTAAAGGGTTCATAAACTTTCTAAATGCTGTTGTGAATACTTTGAGGGGTCTAGTTTCTAAAATGGGGTGTTTGATAGGGGTTTCTAATATATGGGCCCCTCAAAGCAACTTCAGAAATGAACTGGAACCTAAAAAAATAAATAAATGAGGCAATACTTCGCTTCTTACATTATACTGATAATGAGCCGTGCCCACTCCGAGATGACCCCAGTTTTGACCGTTTGTATAAACGGAGACCCCTATTAGACCGTTCCAGTGCCCGGTTTTCCCAAGCATACACCCCCGAGAAGTGTTTTTCTATTGATGAGTCCCTGGTACATTTTAAAGGGAGGGTTCAATTCCGCCAGTACCTGCCGTGTAAGAGGGCAAGGTATGGCGTGAAGATGTATAAGCTGTGCGAGAGTGCATCAGGGTATACCTACAGGTTTAGGATATATGAAGGAAAGGCCACCCCCAAACCAGACTGCATCCTGGACTACAATAGGTACATGGGAGGGATGGACTTGTCAAATCAAGTCCTGAAGCCCTACAGCGCCATGCGGTGTAGTATAAGAAGCTGGCCGGGCACATCATACAGATGGCTTTGTACAATGCGTATGTGCTACGTCGATGTGCAGGCCAGAGGGGAACTTTCCTGGAATTTCAAGATCTAATCTTTAGGGACCAGGAAGGGGGGGCGCATCGTACCAGGGCAACACTTTCCAGGAGAAGGTCCCCAAACCGGTGGAAAGGGAAAGAGTCAAAAGAGGGGCAGAGTCTGCTATAAGAGGGGGATAAGGAAGAACACAATATACCAATGTGACACGTGTCCCGAAAAACCAGGGCTCTGTATAAAAGATTGTTTTAAAATGTATCATACATCCCTTGATTTTCAATTTACCCTGATGCACTCCGCACAGCTTACCCCCCTCATCTTTCCCTTCTGAGCCCTGCCGTATGCCCAGGCAGCTGATAACAGCCACATGTAGGGTATTGTCGTACCCAGGAGAACCCACATTACAATTTAAGGGGTGTATATCTCCGGTGGCGCATGCTGGGCACACTATATTGGACACTGAAATGGCATATACATATATAAAATTGCAAATCTCACACTGCACCATCTGCTGCGCATTATCTTTTACACAGTACCTGTGGGGTCAAAATGCTCACTACACCTCTAGATGAATGTCTTAAGGGGTGGTTTTTAAAATGGGGTCACTTCTCGGGGGTTTCAACTGTACTGGTACCTCAGGGGCTTCTGCACACATGACTTAGCACCAGAAAAGCTCCAGTAGGCCAAATGGTGGTCCTTTCCTTCTGAGCCCTCCCATGGGCCCAAACGGCAGTTTATCACCACAAATGGGGTATTGCCGCACTAAGGACAAATTGGGCAACAAAATGGGGTATGTTGTTCCCTGTGAAAATAAGAAAATTTGATCAAAAATGACATTTTATTGGAAAAAATATCATTTTTTTCATTTCACAGCCCAATTCAAATAGGTGCTGTGAAAAAACTGTGCGGTCAAAATGATAACAAAAACCATAAATGAATTCCTTGAGGGGTGTAATTTCCAAAATGGGGTCACTTCTGGTGGGTTTCCATTGTTTTGATACCTCAACGCCTCTTCAAACCTGGCATGCTGCCTAAAATATATTCTAATAAAATGCACTAGGTGCTTCTTTGCTTCTAGGGCTTGTGTTTTAGTCCACGAGCGCAGTAGGGCCACATGTGGGACATTTCTAAAAACTGCAGAATCTGGACAATACATATTTAGTAGTGTTTCTCTGGTAAAACCTTCTCTGTTACTAAAAAAAAAATGAATAAAATTGAAATTCAGCAGAAAAAATGAAATTTGCAAATTTAATTTCCACTTTGCTTTAATTCCTGTGAAATGCCTGAAGGGTTAAAAAACTTTCTATATGCTGTTTTGAATACTTTGAGGGGTCTAGTTTTTAAAATGGGGTGTTTTATGGGGGTTTCTAATACATAGGCCCCTCAAATCCACTTCAGAACTGAACTGGCACCTTCAAAAAAAGGCTTTTGAAATTTTCTTAAGAATATGAGAAATTGCTGTTTATGTTCTAAGCCTTGTAACGTCCAAGAAAAATAAAAGAATGTTCAAAAAACGATGCCAATCTAAAGTAGACATATGGGAAATGTGAACTAGTAACTATTTTGGGTGGTATAACCGTCTGTTTTTCAAGCAGATGCATTTAAATTCTGAAAAATGCTATTTTTTGTAAATTTTCTCTAAATTTTGCAATTTTTCACAAATAAAGACTGAATATATCGACCAAATTTTACCACGAACATGAAGCCCAAAGTGTCACGAGAAAACAATCTCAGAATCGCTTGGATAGGTTTAAGCATTCCGACGTTATTACCACATAAAGTGAAATATGTCAGATTTGAAAAATGGGCTCTGAGCCTTAAGGCCCAAACTAGGCTGCGTCCTTAAGGGGTTAATAAATGCTTTGAGGGGTGTAGTTTCCAAATGGGGTCACTTCTCAGGGGTTTATTTTTATTATTTCACATCTGAGCCTCTGCAGTTTTGAACCAATACTTTGTAAACCGACAATTTAGGCCTCAATTTGACATGGTACGCTTTCACTCCTGAGCCTGGTCGAATGTCCAGGCATAAGATTAGAGCCACATGTAGGGCGATTCTAAAACCAGGAAACGCAGTATAATAATTATAGAGCTGTCTTGTTATGGTGGCACAAGCTGGGCACCACATATTGGCATATCTATGGAAAAAAATCCCATTTTCACTCTGCAACATCGAGTTCACACTAATTTCTACAAACCACCTGCAGGGTTAAAATGCTTACTACAGCCCTAGGTAAATGCATTGAGGGGTGTAGTTTCCAAAATTGGGTCACTTCTAGGGGGTTTCCACTGTTTTGGGCCCACAGGCACCCAGAAACCAATCCAGCAACATCTGACCTCCAAATGGCGGTCCTTCCCTTCTGAGCCTTGCCGTGTGCCCAAACAGCAGTTTATGACCACATATGGGGTATTGCCGTACTCGGGAGAAATTGCTTTACGAATGTTGGGTTCTTTTTTTCCTTTATTTGTTGCGAAAATGAAAAAATTTGCGCTAAAGCTACGTCTTATTGAAGAAAAAGGATTGTTTTTATTTTCACTGCCCAATTCTAATAAATTCTATGAAACATCTGTGGGGTCAAAATGCTTACTACAGCCCTAGAAGAATTCTTCAAGAGGTGTAGTTTTCTAAATGGTGTCACTATTTGGGCGTTTTCATTGTTTTGTCCCCTCAGGTGCTTTGTAAATGTGACATGGCCTCCGCAAACCAATCCTGCTAAACTTGAGCTCCAAAAGCCAAATAGCGCTCTTACCCTTCTCAGCCACGCCGTGTCTCCAAACAGCCGTTTATTACCACATGTGGGATATTGTTTTACTCGGGAGAAATTGCTTCACAAATTTTACGGTGCTTTTTCTCCTTCAGTCTTTGTGGGAATGAGAAAAAATTAGCTAAACCTACATTTTCTTAGAAAAAAATTAGATTGTCATTTTCAGGGCTTACTTCCAATAATTTATGCAAAAAACCTGTGCGGTCAAAATGCTCACTATACCCCTAGAGGTGTGTAGTTTCCCAGATGGGGTCACTTTTGGGGGATTTTGACTGTCTTGGCACCGCAAGAGCCCTTCAAACCTGACATGGTGCCTAAAATATATTCTAAGGCCTCATGCACACGACCGTAAAAACACCCGTTATTACGGGTCGCAATTACGACCCGTAATAACGGGCTCATAGACTTCGATTGGCCACGGGTACCTTCCTGTTTTCTTACGGGAAGGTGCCCGTGCCGTTGAAAAAGATAGAACCTGTCCTATTTCAGGCCGTAATAACGGCACAGGCAGTCCATAGAAGTCTATGGAGCTCCCGTAAGGACGGGTGGCTACGTGTGTGCACCCGTCATTACGGGAGCGTTGCTAGGTGACGTCGGTAAATAGTCACTGCCCAGAGTGCTGAAAGAGCTATCTAATCGGCATTAACTCTTTCAGCACCAGGGACAGCAACTACCGATCACAATATAAATCAAAGTGTTCCGATCAGAATATAGAGCAACCTGTAAAAAAAAAAAAAAAAAAAAAAAAGACGTTCATACTTACCGAGAACTTCCTGCAGTCCGGTCACCCGGCCGTTGCCTTGGTGACGCGTCCCTCTGCATCCGGCCCGACTTCCCTGGATGACGTTTCAGCCCATGTGACCGCTGCAGCCAATCACAGTCTGCAGCGGTCACATGGACTGCCGCGTAATCCAGGTATGTCGGACTGGATGTCAAGAGAGGGACGCGTCACCAAGACAACGGCCGGGTAAGTATGAATTTCTTTAACTTTTATTACAGAAAGGGCTGTCCCTTCTCTCTATCCTGCACTGATAGAGAGAAGGGCTGCCGATTAGAACAGTAATTTTGCAGCCAAAAACGTGCCCGTAAATACGGGTGACACCGTGCCCGTATTTACAGGCACGGGCCCGAAAATACTGGTGCAAGACGGGTCGAATACGTGTGACACCGGACCCGTATTTACGCCAGTATTTACGGGTGGGAAAAAATACGGTCGTGTGCATGAGGCCTTACAAAAATAAGGCCCCAAAATCCACTAGGTGCTCCTTTGCTTCTGAGGTCTGTGCTTCAGTCCAGTAGCACGCTAGAGCCACATGTGGGATATTTCTTAAAACTGCAGAAACTGGGCAACAAATATTGAGTTGCATTTCTCTGGTAAAACCTCCTGTGTTATAAAAAAAAAAAAAATTGTATTAAAAATTGTATTAAAAATGTATTTGTAAATTTCACCTCTACTTTGCTTTAATTCCTGTGAAATGTGTAAAGGGTTAAGACATTTTCTAAATGCTGTTTTGAATACTTTGAGGGGTGAAGTTTTTAAAATGGGGTGACTTTTTGGGGGTTTCTAATATATAAGGCCCTCAAAGCCACTTCACAACTGAACTGGCCCCTGTAAAAATAGCATTTTGAAATGTTCTTTAAAATGTGAGAAATTGCTGCTAAAGTTCTAAGCCTTGTGAGGTTATAGAAAAATAAAAGGATGTTCAAAAAACAATGCCAATCTAAAGTAGACATATGGGGGATGTTAATTAGCAACAATTTTGTGTGGTATAACTGCCTGTCTTACAAGCAGATACATTTAAATTGAGAAAAATGCAAATTTTCCGCAAAATTTTGGTGTTTTTCACAATTAAATACTGAACACATCGAGCAAATTTTGCCAGTAACTTAAAGTCCAATGTGTCACGAGAAAACAATCTCAGAATCGCTTGGATAGGTGAAAGCATTCCGGAGTTATTACCACATAAAGTGACATGTGTCAGGAAGATCAAAAGTGGCTAAAGAGGGAAGGGATTAAAAATTACAACTTGTCCCACAAAAAACAAGACCTTATACAGCTATGTCGACGCAAAAAACGTTATAGGTCTTGGAATGAGACGATAGAAAAACGTAAAAAATTGGCTTGGTCTTTAACCCTTTCAAGACAGAGCTCATTTTGACCTTCATGACCAGCCCCATTTTCTCAAATCTGACATGTGTCAATTTATGTGTTAATAACTCTGGAATGCTTTTGCCTATCCAAGAGATTCTGATATTGTTTTCTCGTGACATATTGTACTTTATGTTAGTGGAAAAATTTGATCAATAAATTCATTGCTTATTTGTGAAAAACACCAAAATTTAGAGAAAATGTGCAAAAATTATGATTTTTCTCATTTTAAATGTATCTGCTTGTAAAACAGATAGTAATACCAGACAAAATAGTTACTATTTTACATATTCGATATGTCTACTTTATATTTGCATTGTTTTTTGAACATTATTTTATTTTTCTAGGACGTTACACGGCTTAGAACTTTAGCAGCAATTTCTCACATTTTCAAGAAAATTTCAAAAGGCTATTTTTACAGGGGCCAGTTCAGTTCTGAAGTGGCTTTGAGGGCCTTATGTACTAGATAAACCCCATAAATCACCCCATATTAAAAACTGCACCCCTCAAAGTATTCAAAACAGCATTCAGAAAGTTTCTTAACCCTTTAGGCGCTTCACAGGAATTAAAGCAAAGTACAGGTGAAATTTACAAATTTTCTTTTTTTTGCTGAAATTCATTTGTAATACATTTTTTTATGTAACACAGAAGGTTTTACCCGAGAAATGCAACTCAAGATTTATTGCCCAGATTCTGCAGTTTTTAGAAATATCCCACATGTGGCCCTAGTGCACTAATTTACTGAAACACCAGCCTCAGAAGCAAAGGAGTACCTAGTGGATTTTGGGGCCTCCTTTTTTTAGAATATATTTTAGGCACCATGTCAGGTTTGAAGAGGTCTTGTGGTGCCAAAACAGTGGAAATCCCCCAAAAGTGAGACGGTTTTGGAAACTACACACCTCAAGGAATTTATCTAGGGGTATAGTTAGCATCTTGACGCCACAGGTCTTTTGCTATATTTATTGGAGTATGTCTGTGAAAGTGAAAATCTACTTTTTTTCGGAAAAAATATAAAAAAAAATAATATTTGCAAGGAATAAAGATTAAAAAGCACCTCAAAACTTGTAAAGCTACTTCTCCCGATTACGCCAATACCCCATATGTGGTACTAAACTGCTGTTTGGACCCACGGCAGAGCTCAGAAGGGAAGGAGCGCCATTTGGATTTTGAAGTGCAGATTTTGCTGGATTGGTTTTCAGTGCCATGTCGCGTTTGCAACGCCCTGGAGGGAGCAAAACAGTGGAATCCCCCCAAAAGTGACCCCATTTTGAAGACTACACCCCTCAAGGAATTTTTCTAGGGGTATAGTTAGCATTTTGACCCCACAGGTTTTTTGCTGAATTTAGTGGAATTAGGCCATGAAAATGAAAATCTACTTTTTTCTGAAAAAACATAGAAATGTTTAATTTTTACAATGAATAAAGTAAAATCACCCCAAAATTTGTAAAGCAATTTCTCCTGATTTCAGCAATACACCATATGTGGTAATAAACTGCTGTTTGGACACACGGCAGGACTCAGAAGGGAAGGAACAATATTTGGCTTTTGGAGCTCAAATTTAGCTGGAATGGTTTTCGGGTGTCATGTCACATATGCAAAGCCCCTGAGGTACCAAAACAGTGGAAACCTCCCAAAAGTCCCTTTAGGGGACTGGAACGAGCGATCATTAGGTCGCTGGTACAATACACTGCAATTCTAATGTATTGCAGTATAATGTCATTTTACAGGCTCCTGTAACAGCGCGATCGCTGTTCCTGTCCGTTAGTCCCGGGTGTCAGCTGTAATACACAGCTGACACCTGCAGAATATGGAGAGGGCGCAGCGCGTGAGCCCGCTCCATATATAACCCCTCGCACCATGACATGCTATTAAGTCGTGGTGCGCAAAGGCGTTAATGCGCATCTGATGGTGCAAATTGAAAATTTTAATTTTCCACTGATATGCCATTTTAATGCACAATACGTTGTGCCCAGTTTGTGTCACTGAAGACAAATACCTCATACAATGTTGAGAGGGTTCTCCTGGATTTAAAATATCATATATGTGGACGTAAGCTGGTGTTTGGGCACGCTGTGGGGCTCAGAAGTGAGGGAACGCCATTTGGCTTTTGGAGCGCAGATTTTGCTTGGTAAAGGTGGTGTTTGGGGTTTTGCTGGTATTTCAGTTATGATGTGGGGGCATATGTAACCTGTGCGGAGAACATCAGGACATAATAAGAGGGTATAATAATGGGGTAAATAAATAATATGTGGCCGGTGTCGCACTGATAAATGGTCGCCCGATCTCATCTGCTTTTGGAACACACTGCACATTTTGCATCGCCATATTCTGAGAGCCAGAACTTTTTTATGTTTTCTCCAACGGAGCCGTGTGAGGGCTTATTTGTTGCGGGACAATCTGTACTTGTCATTGGTACCATTTTAGGGTACATGTGATTTTTTTGGCAAGCAAAGTGACAAAGAAACAAATTCTGACAATGTTTTTTGTATTTTTTTTTTTACAGTGTTCCCCGTGCGCTATAAATGACATTTTACTTTATTCTGCGGGTCAGTACGATTACGGCGATACCATATGTATATAGGTTTTTTATGTTTTGTGGCGATTGCGCAATAAAATCACTTTTCTATAAAATTATTTATTTTTTGTGTCGCCATATTCTGAGAGCCATAATTTTTTATTTTGCCGTCCAAAAAGCGGTGTAAGGGCTTGTTTTTTGCGGGACGGGTTGTAGTTTTTATTGGTATTATTTTGGGGTACATGCGACTTTTTGATCACATTTTATTTTATATTTTTGGAGGGTTGATGACCAAAAAATAGTGATTCTGACATTGTTTTTTAATAATTTTTTTTGCCTTGTTCACCGTGCGGGAAAAATAATATTATAGTTTTATCGTTTGGGTCGTTATGAACGCGGTGATACCAAATGTGTACTTTTTTTTAACATTTTCATTTTTTTCCTATAATAAAAGACTTATTATAGGAAAAAAAGCATTTTTTTTTTTGTAACTTTTATAACTTGTTTTTACACTTTTATAAAACATTTTTATTACTTTATTTTTAACTTTTTACTTGAAGACTGGCAGCACTGATCGCTGCTATAATACATTACACTACCTACTAGGTAGTGTAACGTATTATAAACGGTCAGTGTGACGCTGGGAGTCACACTGACAGGAAGCTTATGAGGACCTGCCTCCGGCTGGTTCTCATAGGCTGCCTTGCATGGCAGACCCGGGGGCCGTTATATGGCCCCCGGTTCTGCCTTATAACCGACTGCAGCACCCGCAATCGGTCCCCGGGAAAGTTTGTTGTAGCAACAAACTTTCCAGTTTGTTGTAGCAACAAACTTTCCAGTTTGTTATAGCAACAAACTTTCCAGTTTGTTATAGCAACAAACTTTCCAGTTTGTTATAGCAACAAACTTTCCAGTTCGTTGCTACAACACACTTTCCCTGCGATCACATGACCGGGACCTGAACTAATCAGGTCCCGATCATATCTCCGGGACCAGAGGCAGGTGATAACAGAACGATCCGGGTATCAGCGCTACTCTGAGACACCCGGATCGTGCTTTTAACACCCACCGTGAATTCACGTTGGCACTGCACAGAGCCCAGCAACTGCCGACGTGAATATACAGAGGGCTGTCGGGAAGCGATTAACCATTTCAGGACTGAGCTCATTTTGGTCTTCAGGACCAGCCCCATTTTTTCAAATCTGACATGTCACTTTATGTGGTAATAACTCTGGAATGCTTTTGTCTAAGCGATTCTGAGATTGTTTTCTCCTGACATTGTCCTTTATGCTAGTGGTAAAATTTGGTCAATAAATTCATTGTTCATTTGTTAAAAAAAACAAAATTGTAAGAAAATTTGCAAAAATTATGATTTTTCTAATTTAAAATTTATCTGCTTGTAAGACAGACAGTAATACCACACAAAATAGTTACTATTTCACATATTCCATATGTCTACTTTGTATTTGCATTGTTTTTTGAACATTTTATTTTTCTACGACGTTACAAGGCTTAGAACTTTAGCAGCAATTTCTCACATTTTCAAGAAAATGTCCAAAACCCATTTTTATAGGTACCAGTTCAGTTCTGAAGTGGCTTTGAGGGCCTTATATATAAAAACCCCCATAAGTCACCCAACTTTAAAAACTACACCCCTCAAAGTAGTCAATACAGCATTTAGAAAGTTGTTGGTTTTCCTCCAATCTCTCTGACCGCTCATTCAGTGTGTCATTTGCTGGTTCTACTACTTCTCCTCTTCCCCTTGCTATCAGGGTTCCTCAGGGATCAGTCCTAGGTCCCCTCCTCTTTTCTCTCTACACAGCCCCTATTGGACAAACCATCAGCAGATTTGGCTTCCAGTACCATCTCTACGCTGATGACACCCAATTATATGCCTCTTCCCATGACATCACCCCTGCTCTAATACAGAACACCAGTGATTGTCTATCCGCTGTCTCTAACATAATGTCCTCTCTCTATCTGAAATGGAATCTTTCTAAAACGGAGCTCCTTGTGTTCTCACCATCTACTAACCTCCGTAAACATCTGTGTGTGGCACTATCCTAACTCCTAAGCAGCATGCCCGCTGTCTCAGGGTTATTTTTGACTCAGATCTTTCCTTTACTCCTCACATTCAATCACTTTCACGCTCCTGTCATTTTCACCTCAAAAACATCTCCAGAATCCGCCATTTTCTTATGGAGGAAACAGCCAAAACTCTCATTGTTGCTCCGATTCACTCTCGTCTTGACTACTGTAACTCCTTACTAGTCGGTCTTCCCCTCACCAAACTCTCCCCTCCAATCTATCCTCAATGCAGCAGCTAGGCTCATATTTATGACCAATCGCTACACCATCGCCTCTAATCTGTGCCAGTCACTGCACTGGTTGCCCATCCCCTTCAGAATAAAATTCAAACTTATTACTCTCACCCACAAAGCTCTCCACAGTGCTGCACCTCCTTACATCTCCTCCCTCATATCTGTCTACCACCCTACTCAGGCTCTACGTTCTGCCAACGACCTTAGATTAAAATCCTCCATAATTCGAACCTCCCACTCCCGTCTCCAAGATTTTTCGCGTACTGCACCAGTCCTCTGGAATGTGCTACCCCAGACAAATCAGATTAATTCCCAATATCCACAGTTTTAAAAGTGCCCTGAAAAAACATCTATTAAGACAGGCCTATAACATTCCCTAATCTGACTCCTTTCCATGGCCCTCCTTTTAGATTAGTCATCAGAATAAGATTCCCTCACACTCCTCTTCATGTCCGTCATACACGGATACTGGCTGGTGACCGGCTCATGCAGCTTTATGTGCACCACCCCATGTGTATAAGAATGGCTGGACTATTGTACAGAGCAAACACTGTTACACTTTGTGTCTCCCTTATTTCCTCCTAGATTGTAAGCTCTTGCGAGCAGGGTCCTCACTCCTCATGGTTGGAATTGTAAATTAACTTTGTCACTATGTAATGTCTGATATTGTTTGTTTCATGTTCCCGCTAAATTGTAAAGTGCTGAGTAATATGTTGGCGCTATATAAATAAAGATTATTATTAGGGTATGTGCACACGATGAGAGGCTTTTACGTCTGAAAAGACAGACTTTTCAGGAGAAACAGCTGCCTCATTTCAGATGTAAAAGCTCCTCCTCGCATTTTGCGAGGCTTCTCTGACAGCCGTAAATTTTGAGCTGTGCTTCATTGAGTTCAATGAAGAACGGCTCAAATTACGTCTGAAAGAAGTGTCCTGCACTTCTTTTGAGGAGGCTGTATTTTTACGCGTCGTCGTTTGACAGCTGTCAAACGACGACGCGTAAATGACAGGTTGTCTGCACAGTACGTCGGCAAACCCATTCAAATTAATGGGCAGATGTATTGTAGCCCTATTTTCAGACGTAAAACGAGTCATAATACGCCTCGTTTACGTCTGAAAATAGGTAGTGTGAACCCAGCCTTAGTGCCAGAACAGTGGAACACCTCCAAAAAGATACAATTTGGCAAACTACACACCTCAAGGAATTAATCAAGGGGTATACTGAGCATTTTAACCCCACAGGTTTTTTGCTGAATTTTGTGGAATTAGTGCGTAAAAATGAAACTATATTTTTTTCAATAAAACTTAGAAATAAATTTTTACAAGCAATAAAGAAAAAGCACCCCAAGATTTGTAAAGCAATTTCTCCTGATTATGGCAATACCCCATATGTGGTAATAAACGGCTGTTTGGACGCACTGCAAGGCTCAGAAATGAAGGATCGCTATTTGGCTTTTGGAGATCAAGTTTACTCAATTGGTTTTCGGGTGTCATGTCGCATTTGCAAAGCCCCTGAGGGAACAAAACAGAGGACTTCCCCCAGAAGTGACCCCATTTGGGAAACTACAGCCCTAAAAAGAATGTGAAAGAAATTATTTAATTCCACCATTTTGTCTTCTATTCTATACCTCCATTTTAACTTCAATATAAGAGTGATATTTTGAGAGAATGTATTTCTGTTTTTGCTGTGTTAAGGAATTGAATCAGCAAGAATAAAGGCTGAGGGAAAACTGATGACTCAAGACCCCACCCTCTACGCCCTCCTTACAGAATACAGAAGATGATAAGGACTTACCATTTTCTTACTTGATAGGAAAATATTGCAATGCTAAGAAAATATTGTGAATGTAATTTGTTTTGTGCAAACTCAAGAGAATATATTACAGCTGATGTAGTAAAAGTTCAGTCTAAAAAAACTGTATATAAGCCCACTCATAATGTATGTAAAATGCCGTCTGCCATCACTTGCTGAGTGACATCATTATGACACTGCTGTGAAACCTTCTCATGAGGAAATAAATATGAATGAATCTGGAGCAACTGTTTGACTTTGAATTATCCACAACAATTTTGGTGCCGAAAAGTCCCGGGAACCGAAAGCGGCTGCAACGGAACCAGGATGGGAACCAAGGACAGGAGACCGAAATGGCGCCATCAAACAGGTGAGAAACTTTTTCTCATTCGCTCTCTCTTCCCTTGGTCCCCAGTCCCTCTGTTCTCTGTCGTGAGTACGGTTGCCAAGAACCTCAAACAGTTGTTAAATGTACTAACCTCTTTTTGATATGTATGTGAATGAATGAATGAGGATGTTGGTGCATGCCACATCAGCGTGAAAGAGGCCTTTACGGCGGAGTGCTTGAAACTGCCTCAAGACGCACCTCTACGGAGAAGGCATGGTGGGGGCAGTGCTGTGATAAGTAAGAGGACCCTACCGTCCTCAGACACGATTGTTGTTCTATTTTTCTGTGTTTGTCAAGTAAATTGTTATTAACCACTGCCTGAGCAGCAGAAGGACAAAAAAGTGCGCGTGTCCTGAAGCTACTCCTGGCTTGTCTCCCTCATGAAAAATCATACTGCTTAGAAGATACCTTTCTTAGATTGTTTGATATAGATGATATAATGAGCAGATCCTTTGTGGGATTATTGTTTAGTTGGTTGTAATTTGGCTCAGTTGGAATATTTGTGTAGTGTATACGGGTACGTAGGAGATACGTAGTGTGGGACTTTCCCTAACAGCCAATAGCCATAGTGTTTGTTAGTGAAAATAAAAACTGAGAGAGAAGGGTAGGAGTCCCCTCCATCATAGCAGGGCTATGGGCAACAGTCACGGCAAACGAGGGTCTGGCCGATCACCAGATCACAGAGTAGGGCGTCCGCAGGCTTCTCTGACCCCACAGGAGGAGATGAATTTTGAGGTATGGCATATGGGTGAGCAAGCACCTGTTAAAATGGTGTAAGCTTACTAGGGGATTGTAAATCCAGAATCACAGAGTCAAATGACAAAGCAGATTGGAGTAGATGGATTGTAGCATCTTTTAGAAAGCAACAAAGAGCCCAATGTATCTTTATAGTAGTCAGTATAGAATATATACTGTAATAATTTCAGTTATTTTGTATATTCATTATCTTCATAGATCTTTTTAGCATCTTTTAGAGACAAATGTATGTAATGTTAATACACTGAAGTAAAAGTGCAGGAGGTTGTCAGAGGAAATTCATATTTTATAAAGTAAAGTTTAAAGCAAAGGAAGTTATAGAAGTAGTAGTTGTTTTAAAGTTGCAAGTGACCTTATAGTAAATTCCCATACGATATAATTTAGAATCAACTTGTGTGATAAGAGAAGGGGGAGGTGGAGAACAGCTGCTAGTGAGATAAGAAATGTAATATTGTTCTTTATATGCTGATATAGATATTTTGTATAACATTGCAGAACAACTTTGTGTCATTTCTAGATTGAATCCGGAAAAGTGATAAATGTAATAATGTATAAGCAGTCCTTCACAGCCAAACCACCAGACACCTCTGTTTTATACCATGAGACCTTTGATCCTGGCATACATTCTGCACAGAGTGCAGAGTTGCTTGCCCTGATCAAGGCATGTAAACTGGCAGAGGGAAAGACTGTAAATATATATACGGACTCCCGTTATGCTTATGGAGTTGTGCATGATTTTGGTTTTCTGTGGGAGCACAGAGGTTTCTTAACTTCATGTGGGAAGGTTGTGAAGCATGCAGACCTCATACAGCAGCTGCTGGAAAATGTAAAGCTACCTAGAGCTATAGCGGTTATCAAATGTCAGGCACATCAGCGAGCAAAAGATCCTATCACTATGGGGAATAACAGGGCAGATGAAGCGGCTAAAAAGGCTTCTTTTCTGATAATCCAAGAGTCCCCAAATGATGACCAAAATCTGACAATGGACACTCTCATAACTTTGCAAAAACAGGCAGGTCCCCAGACACACAGTAAATGGAGGAAGACAGGTTGTAAGCCAGATAATGGTGTTTGGAAACATGAGGATGGTCGATTGTGTGCCCCTCCAGCTATATATCAGTTTTTAACAAACTTATCTCATCTTCCATCTCATGTTTCCAAAGGAGGAATGGTTTATATTGTAAGTAAATTTTGGTTTGCACCCGGATTCTCACAATTTGCAACACAATGGTGCAAGAAATGCATGATTTGTGCCAAGCACAATCCAGGTAAAATGACTAGGGTACAGATGAAACACCTTGTAAAACCTGATTACCCATTCCAGAGACTGCAGATAGACTACATTCAACAACCCAGATGTGGTGTCTATGAGTATGTCTTAGTATGTGTGGATATGTTCTCCTCTTGGGTAGAAGCATGGCCTGTTGCTAAGGCAACAGCTGTAGTGACAGCTAAGAAAATAATATCTGAGATTGTGTGCAGATACGGCCTACCTGAGACGGTAGAGTCTGACCGTGGGACACATTTCACGGGGCAGGTATTTGCAGAAATGTTGAAAGGGTTGCAAATTAATCAACAGCTACACACTCCATATCATCCACAGTCATCAGGGAAGGTTGAGAGAGCAAATGGCATCTTAAAAAATAAGATAGCTAAAATCTGTGAGCAAACAAAACTTACTTGGGTACAAGCCCTACCGTTAGCTCTATTTGCAATGAGGCATACACCAAGGGGAATGCATGGACTTTCACCGTTCGAAGTGCTGTTTGGCAGGCCACCGCTGACAGGACTTTTCTTTCCACAGGAATTACATGGACAGTATGCTTCTCTAACTGACTATGTTGTCCAGCTCCATAAGCAGCTGACTAATTTGCATGGCTTAGTCTTTTCTTCTTTACCAGACCCAGAAGGCAAAACTGGAACTCACCACCTCCAACCTGGAGATTGGGTCGTGATAAGAAGATACGTGAGGAAACATCTAGAACCCAGATTTGATGGCCCATACCAAGTACTACTGACCACTTCTACCTCAGTGAAAGGAGAGGGCAAACCCAACTGGATTCACGCTTCTCACTGTAAAAAGGTGAACTTTCAGGTCAGGTGACGCAGATCTGTGTAAAAAGGGTGAGGCCACTAGGAGACAGGAGGATAGGAAAATGTCAAAAATGCATTTTCTGTTGTGCCTGTTCCTTTGTATCTTATGCTATTGTACACAGGTGAATGGAGAACGGCGGAAGAATTCTATTTGGCTTCTACATCAACAAACAGCCAAGCAGCTGAACAGAACTGACTGTTGGATCTGTTCTCATGTTCCTGCAAATCATAAAGGAATCCCTTTAATTGGTGTGCCAATATCCATGAATGATCTCAATCTCACAGACTATAGCTATGATGTTGAAATAGATGTAAATCACACCGCTCACAATGCTCTCTCAGACCAAGGAACATATTTAGAAATTGCTGGCCTACTAAATACACCCACTATGTGCATAGGGCCTATGTATGCTGATCACATAGCCAGTATTAATGGGCGCAAAGTCAATTTACCTAAGGTACACGTTGGAGAAACAGATTGTAAAAATGCCACATTACTATTCAATATGAAGTATGAAGTAAACTGTGATGAGGTACATGGTAATTGTAATAACCAATGTTGGTGTGCAACTATGACAGCGTCTTGTGCCCCCAGGTGTTCCTGTCCTGACAAAGGAGATGATGATGAATGGGACTGTAAGACTAAAGTGCATGACAATATGAGATGGTTTCAAAGTTGGTTGGAGAATCATGGTAAAATAGTTCCTAGGGTAATAACACCAGGGCTATATTATATTTGTGGTAACAGAGCCTATTTGTGGCTTCCTATGGGAGCGTGGGGTAATTGCACTATAGGAAGAGTTGTTCCAGCCATCAGACAACGTCCAAATATCTCAATTGCTGACATTTATGAAATGTATTCTAAGGAGACTAGATATAAACGAGAGTTGTTTACAGAAGCAGATAAAGCGATGTATGTGGTTCCCCTCTTGGACAGGCTGGGGAATAGAACTAGTGAATAAGTTAAACAAATATGCTAGTATTATGGATGGGATAATTAATGAGACCTCCAGTTCTATCCATGCTATCAATGAAGAGTTGGCCCAAGTTAGGAAAGTCGCCCTCCAGAATAGAATGGCTCTTGATTATCTGTTAGCGATAGAAGGTGGAACTTGTGCTGTTATAGGTGAAGAATGTGGCACCTGGATTGAAGACTCACATGACCCCATAGAGGCACACATGAATAAGGTAAAGGAATTGCAGAAAAAAGCTAGAGATATATCTAAGGAGGGATGGAATCCCTTTTCTTGGATGGGATCTATTGGTGTTTGGTTTAACAATATGCTTTCTGGATTGCTGAAACCCATAGTGGTGGTGATAGGACTGATTTTAATGCTATTAATTGCCTGGAAATTATTAATGTGTTGTGTTTCTCGTTGCAGTAAAGATGTGGATACATCTGTTCTCTAAACATGATGACAAAACAGCTACAGAGTTGATCGTCTGACAGCCCAGCTCGACTACCCGCCTCTCCTGAAGACCCCTCAGCTGTTTGAGAGTAGGGTGGAGGACATCATCTCTGAGAAGAGGGTCCCACAGATGCACCCCAGCAGTTTGAGCACCACCCTTAAAGAAGAGTTAATGCTCCGAGAATGATTTCACCGGGGATTTCTCCGGGGTGGTCCTTGTGATGTGATGCATCTCTGGCCGGCTGTTGTCATCTACAATAGTTAGAAAAGAGTTTGTGTGTGTGTTTTGCTATCAATACAACATATGGACGATTTAGTGGAAACTGCTACCAAGAAACAGTCAAGAATAGATGTTTGACATCTCATGGTCTATGCAGCTTATCTGTATACTCTGTGAAGTACGGACTGTCTCGGGGGTGGTTTCCAGGATAGGAAGGATGATAGTTAGTGAGGATAATATTAATATATATATGTGTGATAATGATATTATCAAAAGGGTGAAATGTGAAAGAAATTATTTAATTCCACCATTTTGTCTTCTATTCTATACCTCCATTTTAACTTCAATATAAGAGTGATATTTTGAGAGAATGTATTTCTGTTTTTGCTGTGTTAAGGAATTGAATCAGCAAGAATAAAGGCTGAGGGAAAACTGATGACTCAAGACCCCACCCTCTACGCCCTCCTTACAGAATACAGAAGATGATAAGGACTTACCATTTTCTTACTTGATAGGAAAATATTGCAATGCTAAGAAAATATTGTGAATGTAATTTGTTTTGTGCAAACTCAAGAGAATATATTACAGCTGATGTAGTAAAAGTTCAGTCTAAAAAACTGTATATAAGCCCACTCATAATGTATGTAAAATGCCGTCTGCCATCACTTGCTGAGTGACATCATTATGACACTGCTGTGAAACCTTCTCATGAGGAAATAAATATGAATGAATCTGGAGCAACTGTTTGACTTTGAATTATCCACAACAAGAATTTATCTAGAGGTATAGTGAGCATTTTGATCCCATAGGTTTTTTGCTGAATTTAGTGGAATTAGGCCGTCAAAACTATGGTTTTCTTTTTTTTTACCGTGTTCACCGTGCGCTATACATTACATATTTCGTTTATTCTGTGGATTGATGCGATTACGCTGTGATCCGACCCAATTTTTTCCCCCAGTACTAAGGTTGCTAGTAGCAGCCTGTACTGGGAGATGCTGGGCTGCGGGGAGCGTCTGTGTGCTCTGTTAGGAGCACATGTAGCTTAACGGGCTGCAGGCACAAGGACCAGCTCTGCAGCCCGTTCATCTACGTGGGGTGGTCGGGAAGGTGTTAAGGTCTAAAATAGGCTGGTCACTAAGGGGTTAAAGTCGTGTGTGTGTGTGTGTATATATATATATATATATATATATATATATCCCCGATTCAACAAGTGAAAATTATGTCCCCTTGCTTCCTCACTAAGATGACACAATCTTCACTTGATCTAGGTCTATCACACAAATGAATTATATGTCAATTTTTAGTTATAACTATTTATTTATAAAACATAAAAAACAAGCATAATCATACTGCATAATGCTAAACAGAAAACTGCTCTGCAATAAGCATAAGCAGAATGATTAACCTCCTTCCTGCTTTGACATTCCTTACAGAGCCTCATTTTTCAAATCAGACATATTTCACTTTATGTGGTAATAACCAGAATCTTAAGTTCTCGTGCCACATCGGACTTTGTTACTGGCAAAATTAGCTTGATACATTATTTATTTTGTAAAAAAAAAAAAAAGAAGCTTTTTTTCAACCTTTTTATGTATCTGCTTGTAAGGCAGGCCGCGTTAAACCACACAGAGTTCTTGCTAATTAACATCCCCCATATGTCTGCTTTAGATTGGCATCGTTTTTTGAATATAGTTTTATTTTTCTAGGACGTTACAAGGCTTAGAACTTTAGCAGCAATTTCTCACATTTTCAAGAAAATGTCAAAAGGCTATTTTTACAGGGGCCAGATTTGTTAAGTGGCTTTAAAGAGGCTCTGTCACCAGATTTTGCAGCCCCTATCTGCTATTGCAGCAGATAGGCGCTGCAATGTAGATAACAGTAACGGTTTTATTTTTAAAAAACGAGTATTTTTGGCCAAGTTAAGACCATTTTCGTATTTATGCAAATGAGGCATGCAAAAGTCCAAGTGGGTGTGTTTAAAAGTAAAAGTCCAAGTGGGCGTGTATTATCTGCATACATCGGGGCGTTTATAATACTTTTACTAGCTGGCCGTTCTGATGAGAAGTATCATCCACTTCTCTTCAGAACGCCCAGCTTCTGGCAGTGCAGATCTGTAACGTCACTCACAGGTCCTGCATCGTGTCGGACACATCGGCACCAGAGGCTACAGTTGATTCTGCAGCAGCATCGGCGTTAGCAGGTAAGTCGATGTAGCTACTTACCTGCAAACGCCGATGCTGCTGCAGAATCTGTAGCCTCTGGTGCCGATGTGTCCCCGCTCGTCCGACACGATGCAGGACCTGTGAGTGACGTCACAGCGTGATCTCTCGATAACACGCTGTCTGCACTGCCAGAAGCAGGGCGTTCTGAAGAGAAGTGGATGATACTTCTCATCAGAACGGCCAGCTAGTAAAAGTAGTAAACACGCCCCGATGTACGCACATAATACACACCCACTTGGACTTTTACTTTTAAACACACCCACTTGGACTTTTGCAAGCCTCATTTGCATAACTACAAAAATGGTCATAACTTGGCCAAAAATGCTCGTTTTTTAAAAATAAAAACGTTACTGTAATCTACATTGCAGCGCCTATCTGCTGCAATAGCAGATAGGGGCTGCAAAATCTGGTGACAGAGCCTCTTTAAGGGCCTTCTATATTAGAAGCCCGCAAAAAGTCACTTCATTTTAAAACCTGCACCCCTCAAAGTAGTCAAAACAGCATTTAGGGAATTTAACCCTTTAGACTTATCACAGGATTTAAAGCATAGTAGAGGTGAAATGTACAAATTTTTTTTTGCAGAAATTTATTTTTAATCCATTTTTTTTTAAACGCAGAAAGTTTTACCAGAGAAACGCAACAAAATATGTATTGCCTAGGTTCTGCAGTTTGTGGCCCTAGTGTGCTTATGGACTGAAGCAGAGGCCTCAGAAGAAAAGGAGCACCTAGTGGATTTTGGGCCTCAATTTTATTAGAATATATTTTAGGCACCATGTCAGGTTTGAAGTCGTCTTGTGATACCAAAACAAAGGAAACACCCCCAAAAAGACACCATTTGGCAAACTACACCCCTCAAGGAAGTTAACTAGGAGTAGTGTGAGAATTTTGACCCCACAGGTTTATTGCAGAAATTGGAAGTAGTCTGTGGAAATTAAAAACTACATTTTTTTTAAAGAAAAAGTAGGTTTAGCTAATTTTTTCTCATTTCCACAAGGACTAAAGGAGAAAAAGCACCACAACATTTGTAAAGCAATTTCTCCTGAGTAAAACAATATCCCACATGTGGCTAAATTTCTATTTGGACACAAAGCAGGGCTTAGAAGGGAAAGAGCGCCATTTGGCTTTTGGAGATCATATTTAGCAGGAAGGAGGCTATGTCGCATTAGCAAAGCCACCGAAGGGCAGAACAGTGGAAACCCCCCACAAGAGACCCCATTTTGGAAACTACACCCCTTGAGGAATTAATCTAGGGGTGTAGTGAGCATTTTGACTCCACAGGTGTTTCAAAGATATTAGAATTGGGCAGTGAAAATCAAAACAATCGTTTTTCTTCAATAAGACATAGCTTTAGCTCAAAAAAATAATTTCTTTTAAAAACCCCAACATTTGTAAAGCAATTTCTACAGAGTACGGCAATACCCCATTTGTGGTCATAAACCGCTGTTTGGGCACACAGTAGGGCTCAGAAGGAAAGGAGTGCCATTTGGCTTTTGGAGTGCAGATTTTACTGGATTGGTTTCAGAAATTAGTGTGCACTCGATGTTGCAGAGTGAAAGTGGGAGGTTTTCCATAGATGCGCCAATATGTGGTGCCCAGCTTGTGCCACCATAAGACCGCTCTAATTATTACATAGTGTTTCCTGGTTTTAGAATCACCCTACATGTGGCTCTAATCTTTTGCCTGGACATTTGACAGGGCTCAGGAGAAGGAGTACCATGCGAAATGGAGGCCTAATTTGGCGATTTACAACGTATTGGTTCACAATTGTAGAGGCTCGGATGTGAAATAAGAAACCCCTGAGAAGTGACTCCATTTTGTAAACCGCACCCCTCAAGGCATTTATTAAGGGGTGTAGTGAGCATTTTCACCCCATGTCTTTTTCATAAATGATTGCGCTGCGGATGGTGCAAAGTAAAAACTTACATTTTTCCCTAGATATGCTATTTTAGTGGCAAATATGTTGTGCCCAGCTTGTGCCACTGGAGAGACACCCCAAAAATTGTTAAAAGTGTTCTCCCGGGTATGGCAATGCCATATATGTGCAAGTAAACAGCTGTTTGGGCACGCTGTAGGGTTCAGAAGGGAGGTAGCGCCATGTGGATTTTGCTTGGAAGTAGTTTCGTTTGGAGTTTTACTGGTATTTCAGTTTAGAATGTGGGGGTATATGTAAGCTGCGCAGAGTACATCAGGGGCATAGTCAAGTGGTATAATAATGGGGTAAAAAAAAAACAATAAAATAATCCATAGATATTCGTTACGCTGTGAAGCAATCCTTTCTGCACAGGCCGGTGTCACACTGATAAATGGTGTCCTTACTTATCCCCCTTTTGGTCCACACTCCGCACCTTTGCAGTTTGGGGAATCTTGCTGGGAAAGTGTTGTCCTGGTATAATATGGGCACCCTCGCTTCCAGCAGATATGTTTGGGCCCCCCCTTCCTGGGTCCCTAATTTTAGGGCCTTGATAAAATCGCCTCTTGAAACAGAAGAAATGTTCCCCTCGGGCCGGCACAACTGTATATTTTTTAATTCCTGACAAATTGGAGCATTAAATAATTTCAAATTTTTCATAGACGTAGCAGCAGGATGGCTGATTTTTTGCGGGACGGGCTGTAGTAATTAATTAATGGTACTTGTTTGGGGTTCATGCAGCTTTTTGATCACTTTTTTTATCCTATTTTTTGGGAGGCAAGGTGACCAAAAAACCCCAGCAATTCTGGCATTGTTTTATTTATCCAGCGTTCACCGTTCGTTTTAAATTACACTAGTATAGAAAACACGTTACACGGGTTTACTAGCAAAAGGGATGCAGTGGTCTTTTTTTTTTTTAATATATACATACATACACACACACACACACACACACACACACACACACACACACACACACTCCCCATAGCTGCCCCACAGTATAATGCCCCAAATTAGCTCCTCCCACAATATAATGCCCCTCATAGCTGCCCCACAGTATAATGCCCCCATAGCTTCCCCACAGTATAATGCCCCCCATAGCTTACCCCACACAGTATAATGCTCCCCATAGCTGCCCCCACACAGTATAATGCTCCCCATAGCTGCCCCCACACAGTATAATGCTCCCCATAGCTGCCCCCACAGAATGCTGCTCCCCATAGCTGCCCCCACACAGAATGCTGCTCCCCATAGCTGCCCCCACACAGAATGCTGCTCCCCATACAGAATAATGCCCCCCCCGTCCCTCCCATACACCGTATAATGCCCCCATATCTACGGACCAAATAGAAAAACCACAACATACATACTTACCTATCCCCGTTCCCACGACAGGTGGAGAATCCTTTGCCTCCTCTGCACTGTGCGGTTCGGCGAAGGTAGGCGCGATGTAGGGACGTCATCGCGCCTGTCTGCACAGTCACTCACAGCAAACGGAGCACAGTGCAGAGGAGGCAAAGGATCCTCCACCAGTCGTGGGGATAGGTAAGTATGTATGTTATTCTTCTATTTGATTCGTACATATGGGACATTATACTGTGTATGGGAGGGAGGGGGCATTATACTGTGTAGGGGAGGGAGGGGGGCATTATAGCTACGCCACTAATCACTCACATCTCCTTCCTCAGTCTTCTGGCTGTGGGCGGTGCCAACTGGCGGTTGGGCTGTGGGCGGACCTCTATGAGCTTCAGACACCATGTCCTTCTCGGTTATATAATAGATGTTAACTTTATCCTGCAGGACCGTACGATTCAGTTGATACCAAAATTATAGCACTTTGTTTTCCAACTTATTGCACAATAAAATTACTTTTATAAAAAGAGTATTTTTTCGGTCTCCATGTAGTGAGAACCAGAACTTAAATTTGTCAACGGAGCTGTATGAGGGCTTGTTTTTTTGCGAGACAAGCTATAGTTTTTATAGGCACCATTTCTGGATACATTCGACTTTTTGATCACTTTATATTGTTACAAATTTTGTAGGGCAAAGTGACCAAAAAACGTGAATTCTGGCATTGCTGTTTTTATACATTTTGATATTTCAGGCCGTTACGGATGCGGCAATACCAAATATGTAGGATTTTTTTTTTTCCAATAAAAGGATTTGATTAGGGAAAAAGGGCAATTGTGTTTTATTTTATTACTTGAAAGTCCAACGGTCAGATTTTTCATGTAGTGCAATGTATTAGATCTGTCAGTCACTGACAGCAAGCCGATTAGGCTTCGCCTGCGGGCGGGGCCTAATCTGCTTTCGTAATGGCAGAGCAGGCGGCCATTTTTAGGCCGCCTGTTGCCATAGCAGCAGTCGGCAGCCCTGTGATTGCATGGCAGGGTTGCCGATCTGCTACCAACCTCTAAGAGGCAGCGATCGCTGCATCTAAGGGGTTATCAGAAAAATCTGAGCTAGCTCCGGTTCCTACCGTTCCAGCTGACATCCACCGATGACGCCGGCTCAGCTCCATCTTGTAGGCGGCTACGCAAGCCTTTTAGACCCCGCCTCTGGGCAGGGCCTGAAAGCCTTCCGTACTAGGCATACCGGGAGGCTAGTATTAGGCCTCCGGTTGCCTTTGCAGCCACCGGCACATTGTCAATTTCATTGCTGGGGTGCCGATGAGCTGCAACCACTTAAATGCAGCGATCGCTTTTGACCGCTGCATTTAAGGGGTTAATGGCGGGGATCGGAGCAAACTTCATTCCTCACCATTACCCTATGGTGTCAGCTGTAATATGCAGCCGACACCCGGAGATGGTGGCACCGACTCAGCCTCTGAGCCAGTGTTCACCATTTGTCGTATGGATACGTCAAAATGCGGTATGCACTAGCTTTCCATGACTTATCCATACGACAAATGTCCGGAAGGGTTTAAATGCGTCTTCGCCGAACCTCTCTCCACATGAATTCTGCAAGATATGTAGAAAGCAAATCATGAAGAACACCCTTTTTAGTCTTGACACTAGTCTTAAATTTATTCCAGCAGGACAATATGTTGCGTGTGGGCACCAGTTGGAGAAATTGAAAATTGGGATCACTGATTGACAAGTTCATGACTCAAAATTCAGTGTCGGCTGAATATTGTTTGAAGGCAGCCCAGGAATCACTGTGCACCATTGAACCTTGGCGCACCACACGTCGAACAACAGGAAGGAGGGTTTCCGAACTTCTATCAGGAACAACTACCATATATCCAATAGCTGGCATTGTTGCCGTGAACAAAATCCCAAAGACCCATATTTCGCAATCTGGGGTACGACCATAATGGTATTTCATTTTAGGGCTAAAACAAGACTCGTGATTTTGAACATAATGACCGGGGCCACCGAGCAAACCTTGGTTAGTGCGAAAATGGACACTACATACGTCATGATAAAAGTAAAAAGCTTAAACTATGGTGCGCTCGGATATTCCAGTCAGTTGTGCAGCTTGTTTTTTCAGAGGTTTTCAAACACCAGAGGTAAGTAATGTGTAGACACTTTTTCAATGATGTGCGACTTTTCAAAGAAAGAGCTCTTTCTGATGGATACCCATGACGATGTACAGTTCTTGTAAATCTACTAACAAGAATATCCATCAGAACATTGGCGACGAGCGATCCAACACACAGGTTGATGCCAGTTTTCGCAGTACACATTGCACGCAAGCAAATAGTGCTGTTTCATGAATTCGATTACATCGGTTTTATTCGTACCAGCTATAATAGGCTGGAGTGTCTTCTCAAAGAAATGTCAATACATTTTTATAAGGGCAACAAAAAATTGCAATTCATGGAGGAAATTTATCGAGCTGTCTTCTAGTAAGAATGTCCTTTGCTGCCCATAGCAACCAACCGCAACTCCGCTTTCAATTTACCTGAGCTTTACCTTACTAAATTTCCATTCTATAAAATTTTGGGACAGACACCTTTTTTTTTTTATACTCCCTAGGGCCCTGTGCGCAAACCGTTTTTTGCTGATTTTTCATCTGCAAAAAAGATTTAATGAGATTTTCTGAGTGAATGATTAGGGATTTAAAAAAAAAAAAAAAATCTCATCCACATCCTGCTAAAAATTTCCTACACAGAAATCCACAGCATGCTCATTCTGTTCTGGAATTATAGAACGGATTTCACCTTTTTCAATTTAGAGGTGATGAAAAACATCCAAAATACATTTTCTACCGCCCAGTTCACACAGCTTTTTTTTATGGTGCCGATTTTGATGCGGAAACTGCTAAAACCTGCTGAAACCACCTCCCATTGATTTAACCCCTTAAGGACACGGCCAATTTTAGCCTTGAGGACAGAGCAATTTTTTTTACATTTCCCTCTTTGCATCCCGACGCTCATAACTCCTTTATTTTTTGTACGATGTAGTTGTATGAGACTTTTTTTTGCGGGACGAGTTGTACTTTATGTACGTACCATTTTTTGGTACAAATACATTATCGTTTCATTCCTATAAATTTTTAAATAGCTTAAAATGCAGAAAAAAAAGCAGTTGCGCAGCAGTTTTAATATATTTTTTTTTTACACCATACACTGATCATCATAAATAATGTTATACATTTGTTGTACAGGTTGTTACGGTCGTGGCGATACCAAATGTGTCTATATTATTTCATGTTTTGGGACTTAGATTTTAAAAAGTTTATTTATTATAAAAAATGTGTTTCAGTGTATTTTTTTTACTTTTTATTTATTTATCTACCATTATTTTTTTTTTACATTAATTTAACTTTTTTTTTTAATCCCATAAAGGGATTTATCATTTTGATTTTTATTTTGTAACTGTAATGTACTGGCATAGATCTATATCCCAGTACATTAGCCTGTTACTGATTGTACACAGGCAGTTGTTAGGGCATACCTCAGTATGCCCTAACAACAGGAAATATGTTCAGACAGCCCTGGGGTCCTTCAATAGACCCTGGGCTGTCAGGCCATACGAGTTGTGGACTTTGATCGCGTCACAGTTATTTTCTGTGACGCGATCAATGTGCAGTCCCCTCTCCTTAAACGCCGCGATCAGCTATCATCGCGGCGTTCAAAGGGTTAACAGCGGAGAGAAGATGTTTCTCTCCTCTCCGCTGTCAGAGCGGGGCCGTGGCTGTGTATTACAGCCGTTGCCCCGCTCTCGATCGCGCGCAGGGACGGCTGTCACACAGGACGAGTATGCTCGTCCTAATGCGCGAAGTGCTCGCCGCTCAGGACGAGCATACTCGTCCTGTGTCGGCAACCAGTTAAATGGCAGACAAAAGGTAGAGAAAGGACAAAAACCACACATTTTGCCACATACATAGAAAAGCATCTACTGTATAGAACAACTCACCTGGTTAAATGTGGCAAATGAGGCATGATAGTCCGTCCCATTCCTCTTGGTTTCCGGACTTTTATTTCCAACAAAAATAAGGATTTAGAGCATTGCTCCTCCAGAAGCTTATCTAATTGCTCTGAACATTCCTGTTCAAATTCAACTCGACACAAAGGAGCAACAGCCATGTTCTTCTTTATTTCAAATGGTGCAAACTTCCCACATGATTGAGAAAAGGTCTAAAAATTAGGGTAAAAGAAAAAATAATGTATATATGTAACTACCATAAAGTGGAATCAGCCCAACAGCAGAGTAGTAAGCTGTCGGGCTCTAAGACAACTAGCATTTTTTTTTTAAAAACACCACGTGTGTAAGGGGGGGGGGGGGGTTCTGCCTTAAACCGCATACAGCAAGGAGCCTTAGGCCGGGTTCACACGAGCATGTTTGGTCCGTAAAATACGAAGCGTATGTCGGCCGCATTTCTCGGGTCAAACACACTTCAGGGAGCCGGACTCCTAGCATCATATATTTTTTTTAAATTAGTTTTATTCAACATTTTACAAAAACAGTATGAGAAGCAATTGGAGAATCTATGAAGTAGGTAGTAATAACATCACCAGAAGATAAGCAGCATTCCACAATAATATACACAATATGAGCAGGTCATATAATTGCTAACATACATAAATGAAATATATGGAGTGACCACTCACTCCAGAGTATAAACAGTCTACAAAACTAAAAGTAGACATTTTAACAAAACATAAGGCCTATGTCATATTCTCGGTCACGTATAACAGACATATCAGGTTATCAACACTTTAAGAATGATGGTTATGTAACAGACAGGGAGTTTATCAGAAACAAAGATATCCAACCATTGACCCCAGATTTTACAAAATTTATCAGGGCAGCCCCGGTGATGGTAAAATAATTGCTCATAGGAAATTATAGTACTGGCAAGTGTTTTCCATGCCGATAGCGATGGTGGAGTATCTACCATCCAGAGCATAGCTATCGTTTTCCTTGCTAAAAATAAAGTTTCTCTCAAAAAAATATGTGTGACCTAACAAGGCAATTTTCGGTGTGAATGGTAAAGGGGATGGTAGCATAGGTGCAATAACATCGTAGACTTGTTTCCAAAACACCGAAACAAATGGACATTCCCAAATGAGGTGCCAAAAATCCACCTCAGAGTGATAAAATCTATGGCAATCGGATGTGGGCGTTCTACCCTTTCAGTGTAGGTGTATAGGAGTTAGATAAGTCTTGTTGAAAATATATAACTGAATAAGTCCATTATTGATTGCTGGAGATACCAATAAATGTGAACATAACTGGTCAGTCATGTCATCGGGGGTAAGTTCTGGTATTTGTATTTTCCACTTCAAGTACTGGGAGTGGAGTGGAAGTTATCCTGGCGGAGAGCAAATGAGTATATAGGGCCGATATGAGACCTCTGGGGCCCTGAGATTTCAATATGCCAATAACAGGGTAATTAGAGATAAATGTTGTGCTAGGTCGAAATTGTACCTGTAGGGCATGGCGGAGCTGCAAGTATCTCTACCATTGTAACCCCGGAACATGGTAGGTATCCTGCAGCTGTGTGAATGTAAGGAATGAACCGTTGTCATAAATGTCACCAAGTTGAACAATTCCCAGATCTTGCCAGACCGGAGAGTTTGCCAGTGCTTGAATAGAGGGTAAGGTAGGGTTATGCCACAAAGGTAATTCAGGAATAGTGTCCTTATAAGCAAGTATTGTTTTAGACGTATGCCAAATTGTTAATGCCATATTGTGTAGAGGAAGGTAGGTAACGTGCATAGTGAATCCTGGATATTTTAAAAAAACTAAGCAAGCTTTGACCCGCTACCAAAGATTCCAAATAATAATCGGCATCAGAAAGGAGAATCGCGCACCGAGCCTCGTATATTACGGAGTTGACCAGCCAGGTAATATAAATGAAAGTCTGACAAAGCCATACCTCCATCAGCTTTAGTAGAACGACGCTAGCTTCAGGACTGCCGAGGACTGTCAGTTCAGATACATGCCAAATGAAGGTAATTGCCACAAAGACGTATACTTTCTAAGACAAGATGCGGAGGGAAAGGGCATTCAGTGACTCCAATTGAGCAGTACGTCAAGGACAAGTTTGACACGATGTTGGGATGACATATGCGGACTTGGAGACTGGCATATGAAAATGCCACCAATTGGTAATGGTAAGCCGGGATCGCAAGATGAAGGAAATCACCGATTGACTCCTCAGGACTGACCAATGTCCAACTGCTGTATACATGGAACCCTTCAAAGTACTCGGTTGAATTCATGCATTCTTTATGTCCACGGAAGAAAAGAAAGAAAGAATCACCTTGCTCCATTGATGTGATCACTAAATGAAGAGATTCTATTTGAAAGCAAACCTTGACATGCAGGTTACAGCACTTCAAATCCAGTACAGGGTGCATCTTCCCATACTTTGTGGGAGCAACAAACAAGTTTAAATAAAACCACTGAAAAAGTTTCTGCGGAGGCACTGGGACAATCCGCCCGTGGGAGAGTAGAGAGTGACCGGGGGGGGTAGGGTTGCAAATACTGGTTGGAAAATGATAATTACACTCACGGGTAGTTTAACTTTCTGAAATCCATGACAGCCCCAGGTGAGAGAGTCCTCCCCTAGGACAGGAGACCTGCAGGTTATTAAAAAAAAAAAAAACCTCCCCTACTGACTGTGGCTTACAGAGCAGGTTATCTGAACAGATTTAGTTACATAAATATATAGAAGTATACACACAGTTCTGTGGGAAAATTTTAGGCAGTTGTGGAAAAATGCTGCAAAGTATGAATGCTTTCAAAAATAATAAATATTTAAGTCTCAATAGGATTTTTATTAACAAAATGCAAAATAAATTAAGAGAAAGTAAACCTAAAGTCAAAGGCGAAATCAATTTTTATAGGTACACTTGCACACAATTTTTGAATGAACATGGCAGGTAAGTTGTTCCAAACATCTTGGTGAACTAACCACAGATCTTCTGGGGATGTAAGCTTCCACAAATCCTTCTGGCTCTTCATGTAATCCCAGACATACATTATGTTGTGATCAGGGTTCAGTAGGGGTCATATCATCACTTCCAGGGCCCCATGTTCTTTATACAGAAGATAGATTGCTTCTGTGCCCAAATTAGTTCTGAGCCGATGCACGGCTGGACAACATCCGATTTCGAAGGGAAGTAAGCATGTGTCTTTAACCTGCTGCACTAAATTTCCTTTGCTGACCACTGCGTCTACCGTCCTCAACGTTGCCAGTTTCTTTGTGCTTCTTCAAAAGAGATTGAACAGCACATCTTGATACAACAGTTTGCTTTAAAATCTTTGCCTGGGGAGACTTTGCTGAGGCAGTAGAACTACCTTGTGTCTTGTTGCTGTACTCAGTTTTGCCATGATGGACCAGGGACCTGAAACTATATTCCACCACCTCACCTTTGAAGCAGAGTTTGGCTGTTCCTCATACAGTTTTAAGCTTCCTACACCGCTATTTGGTACAGTTAATGACTTTCAACCGACATATGAAAACGATGATTAGCATCTATTTGGTACAATTGGTTAATCATACACCTAACTATAATCCTACAAAACCAATGACAGTCTACAAAAAAAAACATAAATTCCTTGTACAAAGGGTAGTCACACCAAATATTGATTTGGATTTCTCATCTCTTCATCCACTTTTAGTATTTTTTTTTTATCAATGAACAAAATACAAAGTAGGTAGAAACTACCTACAAATGCTAAATAATTATATGTAAATCAGAGATAGCCACACGGGTGTGCACCACTCACAAATCATCATACATAAATAGGTATGGGAGTAGGAGAGAAGGCTATGTGGTCTAGCGGAGTGATTATTGATATGAAGAAGTGGCGTAACTACCCGCGGCATGAGGGGGCCCGTGTTGCCCGCCGGCACGGGCCCCCACCATGGGCGGAGGCTCCTCTAGCTGCCGCTATGGCTGCTACAGCGCAACGCCACTGAACACTACGGCAGAGCAGGGAGGTAACTCCCCGCTCTGCCATTAAACAAAAGACATGAATCCCCTATCCACAGGATAGGGGATACATGTGTGATCGCTGGCATTGATAGGGAGAACGGGGGAATGAAAGTCCACTGAAGTTCTCCATCACAAACCTCGGACTTCCGGGGTCTGTGTCGGCAGCTCCGTAGAAATGAATGGAGCGCCGGTCGCGCTTGTGCGCATGCGTGACCAGCGCTCCTTTCATTTTTATTGAGCTGCGCAGACGCCGGAAGTCAGAGGTTAGTCATGGAGAACTTCAGGGGACTTTCGGTTCCCCGTTCTCCCTATCGCTGCCAGCGATCACACATGAATCCCCTATCCTATGGATAGGGGATACATGTCTTTTGTTCGACACACTGTAGGTCGGATCTTTTTGGGGGGTTGGGGCTGCATGGCTTTACCTACAGGGGGGGGCTGTTTGGCGTTACCTACAGGGGGGGGTGTTTGGCGTTACCTACAGGGGGGGGGGTGTTTGGCGTTACCTACAGGGGGGGGGGGTGTTTGGCGTTACCTACAGGGGGGGGGGGTGTTTGGCGTTACCTACAGGGGGGGGGTGTAAAAAAGGCACTATCTACAAGAGGGGGTTGTGTGACACAGGGGATGGGGGCCCAAGGCAAAAGTTTGAAATGGGGCCCAGTCTATCCTAGTTACGCCCCTGGTATGAAGTTCAAAATTGACATTTAATATTCTTTATTAAATTCATTAAGAAATCCACGTGCTACCACTGGATTAGTGTGAGTGACCCCCACTTTCACACTTCCAGGCTGGACAGAATTGGCACCAAATGGTTACACCTAGTGTGTAACAAATACACCACTTCTACAGTGTGCTGTGTTTGTACAATATACAATTGGAATACGCTAAGGGAATTTAGTTATATAAACACATACCGCCACTGATCACCAGGCAGTGTGGTTATGAACGGCTTCGTATTATCAATGAGCTGAAATCTTATCATACTGCCCTAGTGTCGGATAGACTGTGGTCTGCACCGCTGCCCCACTGTGACCCCAGGCGCTGATGCAGACTAGTATAACTGCTGATAGTTTATGGTGCTTTGTACCCTTACATATAAATTCATAGTTAATACCGGCTCACCAATACCAACACACTAGGTGTCACAATCATTCGCTGCTAATTCTGTCCAGCCTGGAAGTGTGAAAGAAGGTCACACAGTAATCCATTGGTGACATGAGGCATTTCTTCATTATAGTTAATTTTTAACCGCATACCAATAAATCACTTCGCTAGACCATACAACCTACTCTCCTACTACTCACCTTCCAGATTTATTTCTTTTTTTTTTTATCATATTTATTTTTATTGAGTTTTTCAAATCATACATACAAGCAAAAACAGAGCTTACAAAATTAACAGAACATGGTATAATAACCTTTACATAGGTATCAGAACATTATCAGAGCATTGTGTAAAATAGATCAGTATAAAAGTGAATAAAACCGAGGAGAATAGAAAATAATTTGCACACTACCCTCGATTTAAGAAGTGCATAAATCTGCATATATTAGTGGATCACATTACAATAATTACTTGAAGACCACACATCCCACATGTTATCAAATGCCCTTTTCTTATTTAGAGAAGAGGCTATCATGGACTCAAACCAGCAGTTGTTGTTTATTCCCTGAATAATTTCTGTTCATGACGGGATTTTATTAGATTTCCAGTATTTTGCTATTTTGAATCTTGTCACTATAATAGTATGTAGGATAACTCCTCTATGAGTGCGATGAATTTATCGGCATCAATTGCCAATAAACAATGGGGCATCTAGAATAATTGGGTAACCACATATACAGTGAAGGAAATAAGTATTTGATCCCTTGCTGATTTTGTAAGTTTGCCCACTGTCAAAGACATGAAGTCTAGAATTTTTAGGCTAGGTTAATTTTACCAGCGAGAGATAGATTATATTTTTAAAAAAAAACAGAAAATCACATTGTCAAAATTATATATATTTGCATTGTGCACAGAGAAATAAGTATTTGATCCCTTTGCCAAACAAGACTTAATACTTGGTGGCAAAACCCTTGTTGGCAAGCACAGCAGTCAGATGTTTTTTGTAGTTGATGATGTTTGCACACATGTTAGATGGAATTTTGGCCCACTCCTCTTTGCAGATCATCTGTAAATCATTAAGATTTCGAGGCGGTCGCTTGGCAACTCGGATCTTCAGCTCCCTCCATAAGTTTTCGATGGGATTAAGGTCTGGAGACTGGCTAGGCCACTCCATGACCTTAATGTGCTGCTTTTTGAGCCACTCCTTTGTTGCCTTGGCTGTATGTTTCGGGTCATTGTCAGGCTGGAAGACCAAGCCACGAGCCATTTTTAATGTCCTGGTGGAGGGAAGGAGGTTGTCACTCAGGATTTGACGGTACATGGCTCCATCCATTCTCCCATTGATTCGGTGAAGTAGTCCTGTGCCCTTAGCAGAGAAACACCCCCAAAACATGTTTCCACCTCCATGCTTGACAGTGGGGACGGTGTTTTTGTGTCATAGGCAGCATTTCTCTTCCTCCAAACATGGCGAGTTGAGTTAATGCCAAAGAGCTAAATTTTAGTCTCATCTGACCACAGCACCTTCTCCCAATCACTCTTAGAATCATCCAGATGTTCATTTGCAAACTTGACGGGCCTGTACATGTGACTTCTTGAGCAGGGGGACCTTGCGGGCACTGCAGGATTTTAATCCATTACGGCGTAATGCGTTACCAATGGTTTTCTTGGTGACTGTGGTCCCAGCTGCCTTGAGATCATTAACAAGTTCCCCCCGTGTAGTTTTCGGCTGAGCTCTCACCTTCCTCAGGATCAAGGATACCCCACGAGATGAGATTTTGCATGGAGCCCCAGATCGATGTCGATTGACAGTCATTTTGTATGTCTTCCATTTTCTTACTATTGCACCAACAATTGTCTCCTTCTCACCCAGCGTCTTACTTATGGTTTTGTAGCCCATTCCAGCCTTGTGCAGGTCTATGATCTTGTCCCTGACATCCTTAGAAAGCTCTTTGGTCTTGCCCCTGTTGTAGAGGTTAGAGTCAGAATGATTGAGTCTGTGGACAGGAGTCTTTTATACAGGTGACCATTTAAGACAGCTGTCTTTAATGCAGGCACCAAGTTGATTTGGAGCGTGTAACTGGTCTGGAGGAGGCTGAACTCTTAATGGTTGGCAGGGGATCAAATACTTATTTCTCTGTGCACAATGAAAATAAATATATATAATTTTGACTATGTGATTTTCTGTTTTGTTTTTTTTTAATATAAAAAACTGGTAAAATTAACCTAGCCTAAAAATTCTAGACTGTTCATGTCTTTGACAGTGGGCAAACTTACAAAATGAGCAAGGGATAAAATACTTATTTCCTTCACTGTATGTGACAGAAAACTTCCTATTTTCCTCGATAACTAAGATATACGGACATTCCCACCAGATGTGCATCATAATACCAGTATTGCTACATCTCCAGCACTCCTTAGATTCTTTGTAAAATTTGTGAAGTTTTGCCGGGGTAAGGTACCATCTATATAGGAGTTTTCTAGCTGTTTCAATGTGATTAGTACATCTGGAAATCGATGAAACAGCTAAAAAGGCAGCATTCCATTGATCATCAGTTACATTGACACCCAAATCCTGTTCCCATTTTTTGTTTATATATATGCAGGTCGTTTGGGAAGGAGCTTAGTAAAAGTTCATAGCAATGGGAAATGTTACCTCTGGAGGATGAGTTGGATGATAACCATTTGCTTAGTAGTGATACTGAGGTTATGGATGTTATAACATAGTTACATAGTTCGTACGGTTGAAAAAAGACACATGTCCATCAAGTTTAACCAAGGGATGGGAAAGGGGAAGTGGGATGGGAAAGGGGAAGTAAAAAATTTCTACACATAGGAGCTAATATTTTTTTGTTCTAGGAAATTATCTAACCCTTTTTTAAAGCCATCTACTGTCCCTGCTGTGACCAGCTCCTGCGGTAGGCTATTCCATAAATTCACCGTTCTCACAGTAAAGAAGGCTTGTCGCCTCTGCAGGTTGAACCTTTCTTTTTCCAGACGGAGGGAGTGCCCCCTTGTTTTTTGAGGGGGTTTTACATGGAACAGGATTTCACCATATTTTTTGTATGTGCCATTCATATATTTATATAAGTTAATCATGTCCCCCCTTAGTCGTGTTTTCTCAAGGCTAAATAGGTTTAGTTCTTTTAATCTTTCCTCCTAACTTAGATTCTCCATGCCCCTTATTCGCTTCGTTGCTCCTCTTTGTATTTTTTCCAACTCCAGGGCATCCTTTCTATGAACTGGAGCCCAGAACTGGACTGCATATTCTAGATGAGGCCTCACTAATGCTTTGTAAAGTGGTAATATTACATCCCTGTCCCACGAGTCCATGCCTCTTTTGATACACGACAATATTTTGCTGGCCTTTGAAGCAGCGGATTAACACTGCATGCTGTTATTTAGTTTATGATTTACAATTACACCCAGATCCTTCTCATCAAGTGACTTCCCCAGTGTAGCTCCCCCTAGGACATATGATGCATGCAGGTTGTTCGTACCCAGGTGCATAACTTTACATTTACCTACATTAAACTTCATTTGCCAAGTGGACGCCCAAACACTTAGTTTGTTTAAATCTGCCTGCAATTCACAAACATCTTCCATAGTCTGAACTATATTGCATAGCTTGGTGTCATCTGCAAAAATAGACACAGTGCTATTAATCCCATCCTCCATATCATTAATAAATAAGTTGAATAATAGTGGTCACAGCACTGAACCCTGGGGTACACCACTTATAACTGGGGACCATTCAGAGTAGGAATCATTGACCACAACTCTCTGGATACGGTCCTTGAGCCAATCCTCAATCCAATTACAAACTATACTTTCTAAACCTATAGTCCTTAATTTACCCATTAGACGTCTATGGGGGACAGTGTCAAATGCCTTTGCAAAGTCCAAAAACACTATATCCACAGCGGCCCCTCTGTCTAGGCTTCTGCTTACCGCTTCATAAAAACAAATCAGGTTGGTTTGACAGCTTCTGTCCTTTGTAAAACCGTGCTGGCTGTCACTTATAATACTATTTATGGTCACATAATTCTGTATATAGTCCCTCAATAGCCCCTCAAACATTTTCCCCACAATTGATGTTAAGCTTACTGGTCTATAATTACCCGGCGAAGACCTAGAGCCCTTTTTGCCCTGCGCCAGTCCCTTGGCACTATACCAGTCATGAGACTCTTTAAATATAATGAAGAGGGGGACAGAAATAACTAAACTAAGCTCCTTAAGAGCTCTAGGGTGTAACCCATCTAGTACCGGGGCCTTGTGTACATTTTATTTTATTTAGCTTGCACCATATCTACATTCATCCAATTCAGTATATCAACTGATATATTAACAGCACTGGCAGCGGCTACATCAGCTGCTCCTTCTGTTGTATGTACAGAGCGGAGGAACACATTTAGTAACTCTGCCTTCTCTTGATCCCCTGTGACCAACTCCCCATTACCACTATCTAAGGGTCCTACATGTTCAGACCTTGGCTTTTTTGCATTTATATGCTTGAAGAACTTTTTAGGATTTGTTTTACTATCCTTGGCCACCTGCCTTTCATTTTGTATTTTTGCTGATTTTATCATCTTTTTACAGATTTTATTAAGCTTTTTATATTTTACAAAGGCTACAGCTGTACCCTCAGATTTGTATTTTTTAAATGCCCTTTTTTTTTATCACATATTGCCCTTTTTACAGAAGGTGTAAGCCATGTGGGGTTTAATTTTAGTCGTTTATACTTGTTACCTGCAGGAATAAATTTTGCACTATAATTACCCAAAGTAGATTTGAAAATCTCCCATTTGTCCCATTATTTAACATTAGTTCTTCCCAGTCTATATCCTGAATTGCAGCCCTCATCCTGGGGAAATTGGCCTTCTTAAAATTAAGTGTTTTTGCCCTCCCAGCCTGTGTTTGTTTTTTACAGTATAGGTAAAATATTACTATATTATGATCACTGTTACCAAGGTTTTCACGAACATTGATGTACCCAACAAGCTCTGCATTATTAGAAATGACCAGATCCAACAGAGCTTCACCTCTAGTCGGGTCTTCCACAAACTGGCCCATAAAATTTTCCTGCAACAGGTTGAGGAAATGTCTCCCCTTTGCAGTTGAAGCCGAACCATGACACCAATTAATATCCCGGTAATTAAAATCTCCCATTATCACAACAGTACCCGCCTGTGCAGCCCACTCCATCTGTTTATATATTTGACCTATCTCTTCAGTTATATTGGGGGGTCTATAGATTAATGCATGTGTCTTATTTGTAGGTATTTATAGAAATCATGTTTGTGGATATTATACAGTTGGGCCAATTTTTTAAATGGTAATAGCATATCATTTTTCCCATAAACCAGACAGTGAGTAGGCCATCAGCCATCCACGATGAGATATCAAGATCCGGGATGAGAGCCATCAACAATGCAAAACTTGATTTCCCATATTCCATAGAGAACATGCTATGTTTAAGGACCAGGTGGTGCCATAATTCCATGATCGCCCTTAAGGTGGGATGAGTGGACCTCTTAGGATTTCCAAATAAGGAGGACGCAGTTAGAGAAATTGCCAATGGGAACCTTCCCAATACATATGTTTCAATAGATACCCAGTGTTTGGAGATATCCAGTGACCATAACGATTTTAATTAGTCGAGGATAGAAGCTCTATAGTATTGTATAAGAGTAGGGCAACCCAACCCTCCTTCTCGCATGGGTCTGTAAAGAATATCTGCTTTGACTCTTGGTTTGGTTTTCCCCCATATGAATCCCATTAAGTTAGATTGCAGTTTCGCTATGAAAGCATTTGGTATAAATATGGGAACATTCCTAAAAGTGTAGAGTATCTTGGGGAGAGTCAACATTTTGATGGCAGCAATTCTACCTAGCCAGGAGACGCCATGTTGTTTATAATTATGTAGGTCCTCGTTTATTTTCTTTTGAAGAGATATGCAATTCTGATCGAACATTTTTGAGACTGGAAATGCTAAGTTAACCCCTAGATAAGGAAGGGCGTCCTTCACCCATTTAAAAGGAAATAATGTTTTAAGTTGTGCTATAATTTTCGGAGGAACCCCCATGTTAAGAATTTGTGATTTAGAAGTATTAATTTTGTAGTAGGACGCATTGCTAAAATCGGATAATACGTTGCTTATTTCTGGAAGAGATGTTGTTGGGTAAGAGCAAATTATTATTACATCATCCGCAAACAAACCTATGCGGTGTTCGTATGTCCCTATAGTAATGCCGGAAATCGAGCTAGAAGTCCTTATTTTATCAGCTAGTGGTTCCATTAATAGAGCAAAAATTAAAGGAGACATGGGGAATCCCTGCCTTGTTCCATTTGTAATATCAAAACGTGAGGATAAGAAGCCCGCTGCATATACTGAGGCAGATGGACCAGAATAGAGAGCGAAAATGGCTCTCCCAAACGGGCCCACCAGCCCTATTTTGTTCAGAACAGATTTCAAGTAACCCCAATGGATCCTATTAAAAGCCTTCTCTGCATCAAGAGATAAGAGCGGAGAAGGAATGTTATGCGTTTCTGCATGGTGAAGGATGTTGATTAGTCTCCTAGTACTGTCTACCGTCTGCCTATTCTTAATGAAACCAACTTGATCAATATTAGAGAAGGAAGGATATCGGCAAGCCTGTTGGCCAACACTTTCGAGTATATTTTCAAATCGCTATTTAGCAATGAAATTTGTCTAAAATTTTCGGGTCTATCAGGAGACTTGCCGGGTTTCGGAAGGGTAATTAAGGCTTGTAGCATTTCTTTAGGGAAACAGCCGGATGTAGTGGCCTGGTTGAACACCGATACTAAATGAGGGGAGATAATCTGAGAGAACTGTTGAAAGTATTTGTTAGACCGTCCGGTCCCGGAGATTTATTAATCTTAAGTTGCTTGATGACAGTCTGTACTTCTAGGAATGTAAATTGTGCATTAAGGAGTGACAGTTTGTTGCTCGGAATAGACGGTAACTTGACAGTTTCTAGAAAACAATGTATAAGTTGCTGCGTAGTCTGTTTGGTAAGAGGATCCTTATTTAGATTGTATAAATGGCCATAGTATTCAGCAAACGCGTCAGCTATCCCTTGGGGGTTTAAGATTTTATCCCCAGTTGGATTAATAATATAAGGTATTTTAGCTTTCAAGGTTTTATATTTAAATTTGTTAGCTGACATTTTCCCAGCTTTATTACCTTGCCAGTAATAGATCATTCTGTTCCTTCTCAATGCATATTCACACTTATGGTATAACAATTGGTGAAGCTGCGTTCTCAATTGTTTTAATTCGAGTGTTAGACCTCTAGTAGTTTTATTTTTATTAAGATCTTCTAATTTCTTAATTTTAAACAGCAATTCTTGTGTTTTAGCTAGCCTTATTTTCTTTGCTGTTGCCGCAATTTTGATAAGGTGACCTCTAATTACCGCTTTGTGTGCAAACCAATTATGAAATAGTGGAGGTATCTTCCGGGCTGTTAATTTTAAAAAAAAGTCAGTCAACGCTTTGTGCATCTGGGCATTGTATTCCTCGTTGTTTAATAAGGAGTTATTTAAGCGCCAGGGGGTGGTGGGAACTTTATTATATTGCTCATTAATAGAGATAGAGACCGGGGCGTGATCCGACCAAGTGACTGTCCCAATGTTAGTGTTGGTCACCCGTTGGAGCAACCATTGATCGACAATGATAAAATCAATTCTAGAGTAGCATTTGTGAGGGTGAGAAAAAAAAAAAAGTATAGTCCCTATCTGATGCATTACAAGTTCTCCACGTATCATAGAGATTTCCCCTGAATAGAATATTAGAAATATCAGTGTTTTTTTCTTTCGGTTTGCTAATACTTTTGTCTAGTTGAGGATTCAGTACCTTATTAAAGTCTCCACATAACACTAGGGAGCCGAATTTATTATTTTCAAGTCGTTTAAGTAGACGTTTGAGAAATCTACCTTAATGCTTATAAGGGTATGTGCACACGGTAGCAGGCCTTTACGTCTGAAAAGACAGACTGTTTTTTTTCAGGAGAAAACAGCTGCCTCATTTCAGACGTAAATGCTCCTCCTCGCATTTTGCGAGGCTTCTCCGACAGCCGTAAATTTTGAGCTGTGCTTCAATGAGTTCAATGAAGAACGGCTCAAATTACGTCTGAAAGAAGTGTCCTGCACTTCTTTTGACGAGGCTGTATTTTTACGCGTCGTCTTTTGACAGCTGTCAAACGACGACGCGTAAATGACAGGTTGTCGGCACAGTACGTCGGCAAACCCATGCAAATGAATGGGCAGATGTTTGCCGACGTATTGTAGCCTTATTTTCAGACTTAAAGGAACAGTGTCATCACAAATAATTTTTTTATATGTTAAAGATGTTAGTGCTTTAATAAAAACGTTTATTTTCATTTGTGTGTTTGTGTTTTACTGTTTCTTATTTTTACACTTTTTCTTCCCTATGGGGGCTGCCATTTTTTGTTCCATTTCTGTGTGTGTCGATTAACGACACACACAGACATGGAATACGGCAGCCACAGTCCCATAGGGACTGCGAACGGCTCCCGTCCCATTGACTGCCGTGTACGGCGTCTATGTGGGAACTGCGCATGCGCCGCTCCCACACAGTCCTATTCGAAATTGGCGCCGTCCGGCGCCATTTTCCTGTGGACCGGAAGTCGCGGCCGGACAGTAATATTACTACTTCCGGTCGCGGCTTCCGGACTTGTGCACATGGAACAGCGGCAGCAAAGGGAGCGGACGGGCCAGAGGGAGCCGCGGCGGCAGGAGCAGGTAAGAGATTTCAATGTATGTTAGTGTTTGTGTGTGTTTACTACTGTATGTAAACCTACTACACTGTGGGTTACCTCAAAAAATGGCGACACACAGTGTAGGAGGTTAAACCTTTCAAACCCCTCGTTTATCCCGGCACTAGCCAGGATAAAGGAGGGGGGGATGCTGAGAGCTCACTAGAGCGAGGGCTTTTAACCCAATGTTGCAATGCTGCAATTTTGGGAACTAGCTCCATCTAGTGACCAAAAATGGGTAGTATTATAAATTAGAAAAAATTTATAATATTTCCTGACTCTCGAAAAAAATAAAAAAAATTTGAACAATGTTTAATCACCCACACACTAAATGTTTAATTTTTAAAAAAAAAACATGTTTTTCTGGCAAAACATTCCCTTTAAAACGAGGCATAATACGCCTTGTTTTCGTCTGAAAATAGGTTGTGTGAACCCAGCCTTAGGGACATATAGTGAGACCAAAGTGTATTTATCATTGTTAATAAGGCACTGTACAATTACAAACCTGTCACATTTATCGTAAGTTACTTCGATAAGTTGAAAGGCCAAAGAGTTTTTGATAGCAATCAACGTTCCCTTTTTCTTATGCGAGTTTGGAGTGCAAAAAATATGGGGGGGGATTGTGCATTCCTAGGTTTATGGATGTCTTTTTCCAGGAGGTGTGTCTCTTGTGCACATAAAACATCACATTTAAGCATTTTACATTCTTTCCACATGAGAGCGTTTGAAGGGACTGTTAAGACCCTACACATTCAAAGATGATATTTTAAAAACCATAACACAATAAAGACGATAGATACTGTGTAATCTCGTAGCATACCTGAACCCTCAACTCCTTCCCGACCCGTATATTGCTATGTGGTCGAAGAACAAGCACCTCCGTTATTCCCCATAATGAAGAGAAATGTGACCATATCGTATTCTTCTTGCTGAGCAATGGTGATACCTTATAACATAAAAACCTGAGAACAAATACAAGATTATGTTCAAAGTGAACTGGCCAAAACCTTGTAAAGGTAGTTGCCCTCGTGGAGGGGTGGTAACACAACATATGTAACAGTAGTGCCTACCTAGCCGACAGGATAATTTAAAGGCATATTAAAACCTGCAGAGTTAAGATAAAAAAAAATAAAATAAAATAAAATTATACCAGACATGAAAGGATTCTCCTTATCCTAGAATCAGAAAGGTAGATCAAAGTTATTGCAGCAACTTTCTCCCCCAACTTAAGCCAGGTTTGGATGACGGTTGCTTCGGAGATCCAACCTGTGTCCATTCTTGGGTTAATACAGGAGATTTATTTTTCTTTAGCAATTGTTGATCCTGTGGTGGGAGATCGGTAAACCATTTTGCTAGAAGAATCGCAGCTTCTTTGGGTGTATGAAGAACATGAGTGGTACCGTTCTTTGTGATAAGCTTGACCGGGTAACCCCATTTATAGGGTATTTCTTGGTCACGTAAATGCTTAGTGAAAGGCGCAAATTCTCTTCTCCGATTCAGAGTGGTAGGCGAAAGATCAGCATACAAAGAGATACCCATAAATCGCTCAGGAATGTCGCTAGCTTTAAACGCCGATTTCAAGATGGCCTCGTGTTTGGTAGAAATGAATTCTTGCCAGTACATCTCTTGGCGTGGTCTGCGGTAATTGTTTGGGTTTTGGCAGTCTGTGTACTCTATCAATCAACAAATCTCTATGATCTGCCTCTGGCAGTAATGCAGAAAAATAATCGATCAGGAACTCTGAGTTGCGCAGGCAAAATGGCTTCAGGGATACAGCGAAAGCGAATATTGTTCCTGCGGGAACGATCCTCCAAGTCAGCCAGTTTTAATTTTACTGCAAGCATGTCTTCATCTGTCTCATATTGAGCGTCCACTAAAGTGTTAAAAGCAGATGTGACTTCATCCATTTTTGTTTCAAGATGAGCTGTACGTTCACCAATATCTCTCATGTCCTTAGACAGTGTGGTAAAAGCTGTTTGAAAATCGTTTTGCATAGATGTTCTTAATTCTGACATTAAACTCCTCATATTAGAGAGAAGGTGATGGCTGAGCCCTCGGAAGGGCTACTTTGCCTGGATTCCCCCATTTTAGGCAGGATAGGAGGTAGGGAGACTGACCTGAAATCCAGCGCATACAACTTGTCTGGTGTACCTGAAGGGCCTTCCACATCTGAGCTGCCTGCTGTGCATTGTGCTGCTTGGGAGAGAATAGGAGCTCCGAGTTCCAGTGCGTCTGCCTGCAGAGAGTGACCGGCGCCATTTTGGGAGCTTCCCGCCGGGGGATAAGACGACGCGAGTTTCACTGGACCGGCCGGTTTGGTTCTTCCTCTCACCATCGCTGCCTCTCTGTGTCTGCTTCGGGAGTCTCCCGGTAAGTTTTAACGTCGATACCCGACCTTTAAAAGGTAGATGTGAGCCGCTTTAACTGAGGCTAGGAGCGGAGCTCAGAACTATGCGACCTCTCTCCTAGGCATCCGGCCACGCCCCCCCAGATTTATTTCTAAAAAAATAAAAATAAGAAAACCAACACTGTTTTTTAAAGCATTCTTATTTGGCGGTATTCTTCCACAACAGGTTTTTCCTGTTCAACTCAAGAACTAAATCAAAGCTCTAGTGGAATGAGCCTTCAGACCTACAGGAACAGTATCACCTACTGACTAATACACCATGCTAATAGAAATTTTTGGACTGTCGTGAGATCTTTCAGGTTGGAAGAAGTGTTCACGTGGGAAAGGTCCTATGTTCCCTGAACGCATTTGTAAACCATGTGTGTCCCCCCAACCAGTCGGGCTTGCGTCTGTGGTAAAGACCAGTGAATTCAATATCCTAAAGGGAACCCCTTAAGATAGGTTTGGTTTCTGAAGCCACTACCTTAGAGAGTGACATAGTGGTCTATTTCCCACTTATGTGGTTCCCACTTCCTTAGCATCTCTTCCTGTAACATTTGTGAGTGGGCCTGAGCCCATTGTAACGTTGGAATACATTAAGTAAGGGATCCCAGTACAATCACTTTTCTCTTGAGTATCCGAGTGCAAGTGATAAGTGAGCTGACCACAAATAATTTTCTTGACCTTGTCCTGTGGCAGAACATCATCTTTGGGAGCTAGCCTAGAACTACCCTTAAAGGATTGTTGAGATTGGGGTACTAACCTCGATTTCTCTAGTTTCAATTGCCAGCCCAGAGATTAAAGAATTGAAGATACTTTATTCACTTGGACCTAACATTTCTGTTTCAATCTTGCCACGATCAAAAGGTTGTCCAGGTAAGGAATGAATAAGATGTCCTTTTCTCTTATATGGGCCACCACTTCCCTAATGAATCTCGTAGGGATGTACGAAGCCATCGAAATCCCAAAGTGTAGAGTCTGAAAACTGGAGAGGAGTTAGAGGACTCCCTGCAAAAACAGCCACTCATGTTCTGGGTGAATTGGCACATGATATGAATCCTAACCCGTTAGTGACCGCCAATAAGCCTTTTCACGGCGGCCACTAACGGGTTTTATTCTGATGCATATGCCTTTTTACGGCACTGTATCAGGATAAAGTAGACAGAGCAGGGAGCCGTCAAATCTCCCTGCTCTCAGCTGCCAGAGGTAGATGGGGGCGTCCCTGCTCTGCCGTGTGAGATCGATATAAGTATCGATCTCACCCGTTTAACCCCTCAGATGCGGTGCACAATAGCGTGCACCGCATCGGAGTGGTTTTGGAGAGAGGGAGGGATCGCCGAGTGTCTGTCTCCAATGGCAGCCAAATGCCTAATAAAGGCCCTCAGGTCTGCCTGGATCGAATGCCTGCTAGATCATGCCGCTGGCATGACCTAGCAGATGCCTGTCCGTTTTAAACGGACAGGCAGTAATACACTGCAACACAAAAGTATTGCAGTGTATTATAATAGCGATCGGAGAATCGCATATTAAAGTCCCCTAGTGGGACTAGTAAAAAAGTAAAAAAAAAAGTTTAAAAGTGAATTTTAAAAAAAAGTAAAAAAAAAAGGAAAAACCCAGCTTTTCCCCTTACAAAATGCTTTGCTATTTAAAAAAAAAAAAAAAAAAAAGTAAAAAAAAAAGTTACACATATTTGGTATCGCCGCGTCCATAACGACCCCGACTATAAATCTATTACATTTAACCCGCACGGTGAACGCCGTAAAAAATGTAATAAAAAACTATGGAAAAATTACTGTTTTCTTTGAATCCGGACTTAAAAAAAAATGTGATAAAAAGTGATCAAAAAGTCGGATCTACTCCAAAATGGTACCAATAAAAACGACAAGTCTTCCCGCAAAAAAAAAAAGCCCTCATACAACCGCATCGGCGAAAAAATAAAAACGTTACGGCTCTTCAAATATGGAGACACATAAACAAATAATTTTGAAAAAAAAAGCGTATTTACTGTGTAAAAGTAGTAAAACATACCAAATTTGTATAGGTTTTTGTATCGTTGCAATCGTAACAACCCGCTGAATAAAGTTAGTGTTATTTATAAAACACGATAAACGGCGTAGATTTAAGACGCGAAAAAGATAATATGTCCCACAAAATGGTGCTATTAAATAATACAACTTGTCCCGCAAAAAACAAGACCTTATACAGCTATGTCGACGCAAAAATAACAAGGTTATAGCTCTTGGAATGCGACGATGGAAAAACGTAAAAAATGGCTTGGTCATTAAGGTTTAAAATAGGCTGGTCATTAAGGGGTTAAAATCTAGAGCGGCCATTAAATTACCCTGGGTTGACTAGTTTTCACGGATTCTATTTGTTTAGTTTTTGTACAATATGTATTTGTTTAAGCTCCTTAGGTTTAGAATAACCCTTGAACATGCCAATGGGTTTCTTTATCAGAGAAAGAAGGGAATAGAATCTTGCCCCCTTTTTCTGACTCTTGTATGGGGATTAAAACCCTTTCCCCGTAAAGAAATTACTTTTATTTCCAATGCCGTTTGACTTGTACCTGGACTTAGGCCTAGGAAGGTGATTTTGCCACCCACATCTGGTCAACCTGCAACAGCAAATATAGGCCAATCAAGGAACGGAAGATAAACAAAAAATACTTACACTTTACCGTGAAGCTTTGTTACCGGACAAGGGATAGCGGGCCCTTGCACAGCTGCTTTAGTCGGACTCTCCATCTGTCCCAGGCAGCCATGGTCCTTACAAGCGGTGGTATTCCAGGAGATAAAGACCTCCAAGACAATTGGTCCCAGCTTACTCGAGCGCTCCCACAACGTGTGTGCGTGTGTGTGTGTGCGTGCGTGCGTGCGTGCGTGTCAACTCTGATGGCATTAACATGGGTGCCGCAAGCGCCTGCATTGTACACCCACAGGACATCATAGGCCCAGAAAAGATTCGCCAGGCTGGGGTAGCAGCGGTATGGCTTAACCCACATAAGCTAGAAACTACTGCCTTATATATAATTTTTTTCAACCAAGAACCACACCTGAATACTTACAGGTCTTCTAAGACAAGAAACCAATGAATACAATATTTTTATTCTTTTTTATGTCCGATGGGGATGGGTAAGGGTGTCATATTGTAAGGTCACAACTGTTGTGCACAGCCAGTGAAAAAAATGCAACATAAGTGATTTGTGCCTCCCAAATCGGCACATTTTCACTGGAGCGTTAACCATCAGTATTCATAAAACTGCCCCTTTGTCTTTGAAAAAGAGCATGTCAAGAATTTTACATTCCTTGGGGAGTACATGAAACACGGAATGAGGGGGCAAAAAAAATGTGAGAAAGGCATAATCAACAGCGAAAACCTCTTAGGTGGAGGAAGGTTCAGGAACCTTCACCTGTAAAAAGTTTCCCAGACAGACATGAGGGTGTATGTGAACGTCAGAATTGTTCCCTTTGGGTGGGGAGCAAACGCAGGATGGAACTACGGGTGACCACTAGACCGGCAGGTAACAGGGAAGTAGGAGCTCCGCCTGCTTCCTTGTATTCTTGGGAGGTAGGGGCAGGCAACAGTTAGGTTTGGCTGCACTGTTCTCACTCAGTAGGGTAACAGGGTGATCTAGTTGCCCCTTTATCCCCAACCCAAAAGGGGAAAAAAAAAAGTAGATTGTAACGTCTGTAAGAAGGCAGACCTACCTGCTCGACCTATCAAAGTAGGCTTACCTCTTAAAGGGCCTGAGTATTTATCACTTAATTTGAGAGAGCTTATTCATTTTCGAACATAGACCAAAATATAAAACCCATCACTTCATGAGGTTCCCTCGAAAATGATAGGTCTTTTCATAAGTGACGGAGTTCTATTCGACAACCACTAAAAAGCAGAACGTTAATTTTCAATGTCTTACCTTTGGAGTTCGCGATGTTTTGGGTTTCTGTAAAAACCTAGTAATCTCTGCTTTCTCAGCTTTCATGCGCTAGAAAGAGAATGAAAAGATTTATTACCACTACAATAAATCCAGTTTCATTTCTTGTATATTCATACTCATGTCCGGTGGCTTTAGTTAGAATTTGTGGGACTATAATCTTCACAGGTTACTGCTATGTGTTACAAAACACGTTTTCAATTATTATACTTTACTCACAAAAACGTAGTAAAAAATACTTTCAAATAGTTGCCAATGTTCAAATCTTGAGGAAAGCGGGTGTGGTCTCAAAACATTGCCCAGGTCCAACGTGGTCAAGGACGCTAAAAGCAATTAGATGACTATGAACAATTGCACATATTGGAAAATATTTTACACTCTAAGACGCAATGCATACATGTTTATGTCAAAGGGGAGAGTGGCATAATCTGCTGCCAGTAGCCCAAAAGGACTGGGCAGGAGAGGAAAAAAATAAAAATAAAATCCCTCTAGAGACATACAGCTTGTTTGGGCAAAATATACAAGCGATTTAAGCTTAATGTGCCTCATATGCAAATAAATGGAGTGTGCAGTCTGCAAGTGAATGAATCTAATAAACCAGACACTAGTTAAAGAGGCTCTGTCACCAGATTTTGCAACCCCTATCTCCTATTGCAGCAGATAGGCGCTGCAATGTAGATAAGAGCAACGTTGTTTTTTAAACGAGCATTTTTGGGCAAGTTATGACCATTTTTATATTTATGCAAATGAGGCTTTCTAAAGTACAACTGGGCGTGTTTAAAGTAAAAGTACAACTCGGCGTGTATTATGTGCGTACATCGGGGCGTTTTTACTTTTACTAGCTGGGCGTTGTGAATGTAGCTACTTACCTGCAAACGCTGATGCTGCTGCAGAATCCACTGTAGCCTCTGGTGCCGATGTGGCCGACACGATGCAGGACCTGGGGCAGGAAGTGAGTGACGTCACAGCGTGATCTCTCGAGAACACGCTGTGTCTGTGCACTGCCAGAAGCTGGGTGTTAACGAAGAGAAGTGGATGATGCTGATTCGTCAGCATCATACACTCCCATTCACAACGCCCAGCTAGTAAAAGAAGTAAAAACGCCCCGATGTACGCACATAATATACGCCCAGTTGTACTTTCACTTTAAACACGCCCAGTTGTACTTTAGAAAGCCTCATTTGCATTAATATAAAAATGGTCATAACTTGGCCAAAAATGCTCGTTTAAAAAAAACAAAAAACGTTACTCTTATCTACATTGCAGCGACGATCTGCTGCAATAGGAGATAGGGGTTGCAAAATCTGGTGACAGAGCCTCTTTAAGTCTTATTTGTTTTATATACCTTTCACCTTAACTGGCACAATACCCATAACATGGGTTAGTTCTAAAGGGCTCAGAATGAGTGACACTAATCTGGATAAAACCGGTTGTAAAATGTTTATTAACTTTGATTACTTGAAAGCTTGACCAGCTCACTTTGTATACTTCTAATGGAACGGTTACATATAATATGCCACCCTAGTTAACCCCTTGGCAACATCAGCCATACACAAGGCATATGTCGCTGGTGTATCTATAGAGCAGCATGTATTATAGCTGACAATGTGCTCTAAAAGCCGGGATCAAAGATACAGTGCATTCGGAAAGTTTTCAGACCCTTTCACTTTTTTCACATTTTGTTATGACAAGGCCTTGTGCTAAAAAAAAAAAAAAAAAAAAAAGATTTTACTTATTATTCTGCACTCAATACCCCATAATGACAAAGTGAAAACAGAATGTTAGCAATTTTTGCTAATTTATTTAAAAAGAAAAACTCATTGCATGGACAAAGTATTCAGATTTTCTGGGGGCCTCTCATGTCTCTAGATCATCTTTGAAATGTTTCTACACCTTGGAGTCCACCTGTGGTGAATTCATTTGACTGGACATTTGGAAAGACACACCCCTGTCTATATAAACTCTTACTACTTGCACATTATACACTATTCATTTAGTTTTTACTACATATCCCATGCACCACACGCCACGCCCCTCAAGGCTAGTGGGAGTGGCTATTATTATTTAACACACCTGAGCACTTTCCTTCAGCAGCATTTTTGACCTGGCTGCGTACTGTTGGGATTATACCTGCCCAATTTGTGAGTAAGGCCATTTTTTGTGTTTTTAATCTTATTATATGTCCCACTTTTTTTCTGTTATATAAACTCTTCCTAGAGGTGCCCACCCCACTAAAACTAAGGCCTCATGCACACGACCGTATTTTTTCGTAAATACGGGTCCGGTGTCACACGTATTCGACCCGTTTTGCGCCAGTATTTACGGACCCGTGCCCGTAAATATGGGTCCGGTGTCACCCGTATTCCACCCGTATTTACGGGCACGTTTTTGGCGGCAAAATAGCACTGCACTAATCGGCAGCCCCTTCTCTCTATCAGTGCAGGATAGAGAGAAGGGCCAGCCCTTTCTGTAATAAAAGTTAAATTCATACTTACCCGGCCGTTGTCTTGGTGACGCGTCCCTCTCTTCACATCCAGCCCGACATCCCTGGATGACGCGGCAGTCCATGTGACCACTGCAGCATGTGATTGACCTGTGATTGGCTGCAGCGGTCACATGGGCTGAAACGTCATCCAGGGACGGCCAGGACGTCGGGCCGGATGTCGAGAGGGACGCGCCACCAAGGCAACGGCCGGGAGACCGGGCTGGAGGAAGCAGGAAGTTCTCGGTAAGTATGAACGTCTTTTATTTTTATTTTTTACAGGTTGCTCTTTATTCTAATCGGTAGTCACTGTCCAGGGTGCTGAAAGAGTTACTGCCGATCAGTTAACTCTTTCAGCTCCCTGGACAGTGACTATTTACTGACGTCGCTTAGCAACGCTGCCGTAATGACGGGTGCACACATGTAGCCACTCGTCATTACGGGAGCTCCATAGACTTCTATGGACTGTCCGTGCCGTTATTACGGCCTGAAATAGGACATGTTCTATCTTTTTTAACGGCACGGGCATCTTCCCGTAAGAAAACGGGAAGGTACCCGTGGCCAATAGAAGAAGTCTATGAGGCCGTTATTACGGGTCGTAATTACGACCTGTAATAACGGGAGTTTTTACGGTCGTGTGCCTTGGTAAGGCCCCATGCACACAACGGTATTTTAATCTATCTCGAAATACTGTCCGTAAATCCGGATCCGTAGGCATATATACGGAAGGGTGACCGTATTGTATCCGTATTTGCGTTTCCGTAAAAAGGAGGGAGGATGCAAATATCAGCATGTTGCATAGCAACGCTTCCATAAATACGGACAATATACGGATGCACATCAGTAGCCATCCGTATTTACGGAAGCTCCCATAGACTATGGGAGAGAGAGTCCTTGCCGTAATTACTGACAAGGACAGGTTCTATAATTTTTTCAGCACTGACACCCATCAGTAAAAATACTGAAAGGTGTTTGTGGCCAATAGAAACGAATGGGTCCGTCCGTAATTAAGGTCAGTAATTACGGTCTGTAATTACTGATGAAAAATGATGTGTGCATGGGGCCTAAGGCAGTGTTCACATCAGCATTTCAGTAGAGGGCTTCTGCGGGAGCTCTCTGTCAGGGGAACCCCTCAACGGAAACGAACACTGAAACCGTCGCTTCCATTCTGCATCACCATTGATCTCAATGGCAACAAACTTTACTAATGGTTTCCATTCGTCACAGTTGTAAAAAGGTTCAGTTGTTTCGACGGAATAGCGCAGTCGACTGCACTATGGATTTCATCAAAACAACGGAACCCTTTCACAACGGTGACAAATGGAAACCAATAGCAAAGATTCCATCTCCATTGAGATTAATGGTGATGCAAAACGGAAGCGAAGGTTTCCGTTTGCCTTTCTGTTGGCGTGTTTTTCTAGTTTAGCTCCAAAGTTCCTGTGTGCAGATAGGACAAATTTTCAGAAAGTCATCCATCACTGCAGCATGCCACCAATCTGGGATTCATGGCAGTGGCCAGAAAGAAGCCATTCCTCAGTAAAAGACACATGAAAGCCCATCTGGAGTTTGCAAAAAAGGACCTAAAGGACTCTGAGAAACAAGATTCTGTGGTCTGATGAAGATTAACTTTTTTGGCCTCAATTCTAAGCGTCATGTCTGGAGGAAACCGGTTACTGCTCATTGCCTGCCCAACACCATCCCTACAATAAAGCAAGCATGATGGTGACAGCATCATTCAGTTGGGTTGATTTTCAGCAGCTGGGACAGGGAGACTGGTCAGAGTTGAAGAAGAGATGAAGGGAGCAAAGTACAGAAATATTCTTAATGAAAATCTGATCCAGAGTGCTCTGAACCTGAGACTGGGCTGAAGGTTCACGTTCCAACAAGACAATGAGCCTAAGCACACAGCCAAGACAACACAGGAGTGGCTTAGGGAAAAAACTCTGAATGTCCTTGAGTGGCCCAGCCAAAGCCCTGACTTGAACCCAATCCAACATTTCTGGAGAGACCTGAAAATGGCTGTCTGTCAGTCCCCATCAAAGCGGACAGAGCTGGAGAGGATCTGCAGAGAAGAATGGCAGAAAACCCCCAAATCCGGGTGTGCAGACCTTGTGGCATCATACCCAAGACAACTGGAGGCTGTTACCACTACCAAAAGGTGCTACAACTAAGTATGGAGTAAAAAGTCTAAATTACTTACGTCAATGCAACATTTTCATTTTTCTTTTTAACTAAAATTGGCAAAAATTAGTCCCCTCCGTCACCCCCAACAGCTCACAAATGGGATGTCATGGCAGTCTGGGGAAGGCCCCCAGGTCTGCCATTTTTGTATTGCTATTAAACCCTACAAGGAAAAGAAAAAAACCAAAACAATCTAATTTTAAAAAAAAAAAAAAAAAAAATCTATTATCCCATGTAAAAAAATTGGTATCACCGTACTTATAACTATCTGTCAAAAATATTTTAATTATCTTTATATGTGTGAACATATATTGCTTTTGTGAAAGTGATTAGAATATGTTTAAAAGATAACATTTTACATGGACTCCATCTTGTATGGTAGGCATCCATTTTGGATCATTGGAATCTATCTTTTGGCCTGAAGGAGCCATCTTGAGGTTAATAAGTAAAAAGTAAATGTTAGCAGATGTCTTGAAGCAATTCTATGTTATGTGTTCTTGACTTGAATGTTTTATTACTCTTGTAAGGAGCAGATCAAATAACCTTGGTGGATGGACAATGGCTGTTTACCATAGGTCAGCCTTGGATTCAGGCCTCTGTTTAATTAATTAAAACTTATCTGCAGTCTCCATTCTCTAGTGAGATAAGAAGTAGAGACAAATTAACTTGTGTATCTGAAATGTGTGTCCTTCCCATGCAATTTCTCACATTTTCAAGAAATTTCCAAAACCTATTTTTTCATGTACCAGTTCTGAAGTGGCTTTGAGGGCCTTATATATTAGAAACTCCCCATAATTCACCCCATTTTAAGAACTTCACCCCTCAAAGTATTCAAAACAGCATTCAGAAAGTTTCTTAACCCTTTAGGCATTTCACAGGAATTAAAGAAAAGTAGGTGTAATATACAAATGTAATTTTTTTTGCAGAAATTCAATTATAATAGAAAAATATCTGTAACACAGAAGGTTTTACCAGAGAAATGCAACTCAATACTTATTACCCAGATGCTGCAGTTTTTAGAAATATCCCACATGTGGCCCTAGTGTGATAATGGACTGAAGCACCGGCCTCGGACGCAAAGGAGCACCTAGTGGATTTTGAAGCCTCCTTTTTATTACAATATATTTTAGGCTCCATGTCAGGTTTGAAGAGGTCTTGTAATACCTAAACAGTGGAAACCCCCAAAAAGTGACCCCATTTTGGAAATTACACCCCTCAAGGAATTTATCTAGTTGTATAGTGAGCATTTTAACCCCACAGGTTTTTTGCTGAATTTATTGGCGTTAGTCTGTGAAAATGAAAATCTACATTTCTTCTGAATAGAAATTTTTAATTTTTGCAAGGAATAAAGAAGAAAAAGCACCCCAACATTTGTAAAGAAATTTATCCTGATTACAGCAATACCCCATATGTGGTCATAAACTTATGTTTGAACACATTACAGCCCTCCGAAGGGAAGGAGCGCCATTTGGGCTTTGGAGCTCAAATTTTGCTATAATGGTTTTCGGTGCCAAAACAGCAGAAACCCCCCAAAAGTGACCCCATTCACTATCAGAATCCAAGAGAGCAAATGCCTCTTCAGTGGTATATAACTTGCGTGCCATTTTTTATGTTTTTTTTTTTTACTTATTTTTTGTAACAGTTTTAATAAAAGTAAAAGAAAAAGTCCACTAATTCATTGATCAATAAATTTATGACCAACCCTAAGGCCTCATTCACACGACAGGGTCCGAGTGTCGGCCGGGAAAATCGGCCATTTTTGGCCGATTTTCCCGGCCGGTTTGCATCCGATTTGCATCCGTTCCGGGCCGAGTTGCCGTTTTTACCGGCCGATTTGGACCCGATTTGCATCAGTTTTTTTCCCTGTCCGTTTTAAAATCGGATGAATTTCATTTAAATTTGTTGCCACACACAGCCCCCTGTAGGCGATGCCACCCACCCAGCCCCCTGTAGGCGATGCCACCCACCCAGCCCCCTGTAGGCGATGCCACCCACCCAGCCCCCTGTAAGCGATGCCACCCACCCAGCCCCCTGTATTCACAAATTTCAAATGTCTATATAGTGTGTGTGCGTGCGCATATAATATAGACGTGTGTATGTGTATATATATATATATATATATATATATATATATATATATATATATATATATATACATATACACACACACATATATATACACACACACACATATATATATATATATATATACACACACACACACACACACACACACACACACACACACACACACACACACACACACCCTAATTGATTACTAATTAATTGTCCTAGTCTGAGTACTATCTACCTAAACTATAACTAGCTGCCTACACTAAACTATCTATGTGGAGGTGTTTTTGTGTGTTTTTACAGTCGGTGTGTCTTTATACTAGACGCACAGCAGCTGCTCGGCACAGCTTCTTCTCCCCCACGGTCTCAGAACGATCTGACAGGGAGGGAGGAGAAACATTGTAACAAACGGCACAGAAAGTTTGTTGCTGCAACAAACTTTGATCACGTCATCAGGACCGACACCAATCCGGTCCTGATGTCTTCTCTCAGCACTTAGGCTGCTAGTAGCAGCCTGTGCTGAGAGATTCAGAGCACAGGGAGAGCGCTGTGCACTGTGTTCTGACAGCACATAGATTAACGGGCTGCCGAAGAAAAGCCCAGCATGGCAGCCCGTTAATCTATGTGGGCAGGTCGTGAAGGGGTTAAAGAGCGAACACTTTATTCTGCCGTCAACATAGCTGTATGAGGACTTGTTTTTTGCGGGATTAATTGCACTTTTTAATGGCACCATTTTGGGGTACATATCCTTTTTTGATGAACTTTTATTAACTTTTTTCGGGAGAATAGAAAAAACCCTGAAATTCCACCATTGTTCTAGGAGTTTTAAATAGACTCCGTTCACTGTGCGGCGCAAATAACATATTACCTTTATTCTATGGGTCGGTAGGATTACGGCGATACCACATATGTAGAGTTTTTTTTAGGTTTTACGACTTTTGCACAATAAAAACACATTTGAACTACAATTATTAATTTTTGCATCGTTGCTTTCCAAGAGCCATCATTTTTAAATTTTTCCATCAATGTGGTGATTTTTGGGGTTTGTTTTTTGCGGGACTTTTTGGAGGGGGCAATGGAAAAATTTGCAATTTCACCATTGTTTTTTGCGTGTTTTTTTACGGTTTTCACCTTGCGGTTTAAATAACTAACTTTATTGTTTAAGTCATTGCGGCAATACCATATGTGTGTACTTTTATTTACTTTCACACTTTCACTGAATAAAACCACTTTTTATGGGAACATTTTTATTATTTTTTTTTAAACTAATTTTTATTTCACATTACTTATTTTTTTTACTCCGACATGGCGACTTTACTATTCGATCTTTAGATCGCTGCTATAATGCTTTGGTATACTTCGTAAGCCTAAACATTATTGCCCGTCAGTGTAAATCTGACAGGCAATCTATTAGGATGTGCACGTCCTAATAGGCATAGGCCCAGGGCAGACATGGGGGCTTTTATCTGGCCCCCAGCTGCCATGGCCCCCCATCGAAGGCCGCATTTGCAGGCCGCCGATGGGTGAGAGAGGGAGCTCCCTCCCTCTGTAAACAAGTCAAAAGCCGCGGTTGCCATTGACCACGGCATTTAACCAGCAACAGGATTTTTTACGGTGCTCTTCGTGCGGGCTAAACAACGGCTCGTTACGGATGCATTGGTTGCCAATTTACAGGTTTCTTTGTTCATTTTTTTTTTTTTTACTTAAAGCAGGAAAGTTTTTTTTTTTTATTGTATTTTTATTTAAATGTTTTGGTTTTTTTAGCCCCACTAGGGGATTAACATGCGATCACACTATAGTACACGGCAATACTTCCGTATTGCAGGGTATCAGCAACCTGCAATTACATAAAGAGTCAGTGCAATGGTTGAAAAGAAATGACCAGTGCTTAGATGGTGTGGTTGCTATTGACCTTCACATCTAAAAGAGTTAAATGGCAAGGACCAGAGTTCTCGTTACAGCAGAAGCCTGGCTGTCCGCACCGCCAGGCTCCAGAGGTAATCGCGCAGACATGCTCCCATGCCCACGCGATCACCATTATGTATGTATGTCAAATGTTGGGAAGCATTACCAGTCACTTGAGATATTTGAATCTAGGAATTAAATTCCGCCTTATAAAGGCGAAATCTAATTGGAGAAGGTTACCTTTTCTTCTATCTTAATTCTCTTCTCTTCTTCCTTTTTACGTTTTTCTTCTTGTTTGGCTCTTAAAGAGATAAGGTAAGACAGATCAAAACACAAAAAAGGAAAACAACTTTGTACTTCATTACACAAAGTTTTATACAGTTAATATAAGCAAGAGCAATGTATTGCCTAGACTATTTTAATATTTAAAAACAGATACTGCATATGGTGGTAAGAAAAAAAACAACCTCAAATATTGCAGTTTTTTATTCTAATAGCCGTTTTAAAAAAACAACAAAAAAAAACAACAAAGCTGTACATAACACATTAACCCCTTTAGGACGCAGCCTGTTTTGGCCTTGTGGCACAGCCGATTTTTTCAAGTCTCATGTGTCACTTTATGTGGTAATAACTCCAGAATGCTTTTACCTATCCAAGTGATTCTAAGATTGTTATCTCGTGGCATATTGTACTTTGATAGTGGAAAAATTTGGTCGATAAATTCAATATTTATTCGTGAAAAACACCAAAATTTAGGGAAAAACACCAAAATTTAGGAAAAAAAAAATGCAAAAATAAGCATTATTCTAAATTTAAATGTATTTGCTTGTAAAACAGATGGTAATACCACACAAAATAGTCACTAGTTAACATCCCCCATATGTCTACTTTATATTAGATTTTTTGAACATCCTTTTATTTTTCTAGGACGCTACAAGGCTTAGAACGTTAGCAGCAATTTCTCACATTTTCAAGAAAATTTCAAAAGGCTATTTTTACAGGTACCAGTTTAGTTGTGAAGTGGCTTTGAGGGCCTTATATATTAGAAACCCCCAATAAATCAACCAATTTTAAAAACTGCACCCCTCAAAGTATTCAAAACAGCATTCAGAAAGCATTTCATAACCCTTTAGGCGTTTCACAGGAAATAAAGTAGAGGGGAAATTTAAAAGTGGTTTTTTTTTTTGCTGAAATTCATTTGTAATAAAAAAAAAAGTAATTCTGTAACACAGAAGGTTTTACCAGAGAAATACAACTCAATATTTATTGCCCAGGTCCTGCAGTTTTTAGAAATATCCCACGTGGCCCTAGTGTCCTAATGGACCGAAACACCGGCCTCAGAAGCAAAAAGAGAGAGCACCTAGTGGATTTTGGGGCCTGCTTATTTTTAGATTATATTTTAGGTTCCATGTCAGGTTTGAAGAGGTCTTGTGGTGCCAAAACAATGGAAACTCCCCAAAAGTGACCCCATTTTGGAAACTAGGCCCCTCAAGGAATTTATCTAGGGGTATAGTTAGCACTTTGACCCCACAGGTATTTTACTATATTTATTGGAGTTAGTCTGTGAAAATTAAAATCATAGAAAAAACATAGAAATTTGTAATATTTACAAAGAATAAAGAAGAAAACGCACCCCAACATTTGTAAAGCATCTTCTACCAGATTACGGAAATACCCCATATGTGGTAATAAACTGCTGTTTGGACCCACGGAAACGCTCAGAAGGGAGGGAGCGCCATTTGGATTTTGGAGCGCAGATTTTGCTGGATTGGTTTTTAGTGCCATGTCGCGATTGCAATGCCCTGGAGAGACCAAAACAGGGGAAACCCTCCAAAAGTGACCCCATTTGGGAAACTACACCCCTCAAGGAATTTTCTAGGGGTATAGTAAGCATTTAGACCACACAGGTTTTTCGCAGAATAAGGCCCCATGCACACGACCGTGCCCGCAATCACAGCCCGCGATTGCGGGCACGGCCGGCCGCTGACTGACAGCCTCATTTTCGGGCCATGCTCCCATACAAAGTATGGGAGCACGGCCCGCAAAATGCGAAAGAACGGACATGTTCCATAATTCCTGGAACATTTCCACGGCACTGACACCCTTCCGTAGTGCTACGGAAAGGTGTCAGTGTTCAATGAAAGTGAATGGGTCCGTTTTTGCGGACCGCAATTGCGGTCCGCAAAAACGGAGATTTTTTACGGTCGTGTGCATGGGGCCTTAGGCCGTGAAAATGAATATAAACATTTTTGTCCACTAAAATGTTGCATTTTTTTTCATTTTCACAAGGGATAAAGGAGAAAAAGTCGCCCTAAATTTGTAACGCAATCACTCCCGAGTATGACAATACCCCACATGTGGTAATTTAGTTTAATAGAAATTAACCTTTGCAGGACTGATCTTTTTGCTTTTCCATTTTAGTTTTTCTCTCCACGCCTTCCAATCCCTATAATATTTTTATTTTTCCATGAATTGAGCGGTGTGAGGTCTTATTTTTGGCAGGACGAGCTGTCGTTTCTATTGGTACCATTTTTTGGTACAAACAACTTTTTGATCACTTTTTATTACATTTTATTTAGGGCTTTAGTGACCAAAAAAACAGAGATTTTGGCGTTTTAAATTCTTTATTTCTTACGGCGTTCATAATGCGCTATAAATTACAATTTTACTTTATTCTGCGGGTCGGTACGATTACGGCGATACCATATGTATATAGTTTTTTTATGTTTTGCAGCGTTTGCACAATAAAAATCACTTCTTTATAAAATAATTTATTTTCTGTATCACCATATTCTGAGAGCAGTAACTTTTATTTTTCAGTCAAAAAAGCTGTGTAAGGGCTTGTTTTTTGCGGGACGGGTTGTAGTTTTTTTGGTACTATTTTCGGGTACATGCCACTTTTTGATCATTTTTTATTCTATATTTTGGGAGGGGTGGTGACCAAAAAAATAGTGATTCTGGCATTGTTTTTAGTTGGTTTTTTTTGCAGCGTTCACCGTGCGGTAAAAATAACATTATAGTTTTATAGATTGGGTCGTTATGAATGCGGTGATACCAAATATGTGTACTGTTATAGTTTAATTTTTTTCCTATAATAAGAGACTTATTATAGGAAAAAAATCTTTTATTTTTACACTTTTGTAAAACATTTTTTTTACTTTTGTCTTTACTTTTTACACTTTTTTTTTTTACCTGCAGTTCTGATCGCTGCTAGAATACATTACACTACCTAGGTAGTGTAACGTATTTAAACTGTCAGTGTGACGTCACAGTCACTCTGACAGTTATTCTACGAGGACCAGCCAGAGGCTGATCCTCATAGGCTTGCATACATGGCAGACCCGGGGGCCGTTGCCTGGCCCCCGGGTGCCATCACAAGCATCAGCAGCCCCCACAATCGCATGGGGGCTGCTGATGTGCTACAAACCCCCTACATGCAGAGATCGCAATAGAGCTCCGCATTTAACAGGTTAATTGCCAAAATCCGCAGCAATGAGCCGCTGATCGGCAACAGTGGAGTGTCAGCTGTCAGGGACAGCTGACGTCCCGTTTCCGATGCACACTCTCACAGACACTGTCGCTGACAGTGTGCATCGCGAACGGCAGTGACGTCCTGTAACTGACAGGAAGTCTATCAGGAGGCTGGTCCTGATAGGCTTCCGTACATGGCAGACACGGAGGTCATTACTTGGTCTCCGGTCGCCATGCTAGCCATCTACAAACCTCACGATTTCATTGTGAGGTCTGCCGTTGTGCTAGAAACCCCCAAATTGCGGTGATTGCAATCGATCACTGCGATTAAGGGGTTAATTGCCAAAATAAGCCGCTGATCGGCATTATCGGCATACAGTGGAGTGTCAGCTGTCAGGGACAGCTGGCCTGCCGGTTCACACTATCACCGACAGTGTGCACCGGGAACTGCGCAGTAACTATGTCCCCGTGCGCTAAGACACTAGCCACATGGACGCACAGTTGCGCCGTGGTGCGCCTAGGGGTTAACATAAAAAAATTAGGTTTACGCAATAAATAATTTTCTGACGATACATCCGCTTTAAACCAATTGGACGTTTATTCTTTCGCCAGTTTTAACTCTTTCGCTAACAGGACATTTCTCAAACTTGACAATTAAAAGTAGAAAATAGAAGCCTGGCACATTGTGAAAATTACAACCGGCGTCTAAGGCCTCATGCACACGACCGTAGCTATGTGCACGGCCGTGATTTTCGGGCTGGCAGCGGAGTGTCACCTGCGAGTTGCCCGCAACTCGCGGGTCGTGCATATGCCGCATGCATTATTTTCTAGGAGCCTGGACCGCAAAACACGGCCGTAATAAGACACGTCCGTTCTTTTTGCTGTCCAGGCTCTGCGGCAATGCACGGACCATAGAAGCCACGGTCGTGTGCATGGGCCCATTGAAATGAATGGGACCACAATTCACCAGTGGATTTTCAGGGGAATTGCGGCCGCAAAAGCACGTTCGTGTGAATGGGGCCTAAATGTTGTTTTGGTTATATAGTTAAGTTTGAAAAAATAATGACATAGTACAAGTACAAACTATAAATCTACAGTTCTGTTCCAGAGGCTGGCAAAAACCCATATAAGGGAATTGGCAGTTTGCCTATAAAGGGGAAAAATGCAAATTCTGCATGTCAGACTGAGGCCTCATTTATACATTGCATATTTTGTCAGGGCTTTTAAAGGGAAGGTGTCACAGAATTTTTTTTTTATATGTTACTGCTTTTAGGTCATTAAAATAATTTTTTTGTGTTGTACTTTTTTCTCTTTTACTTCTCTATGGGGGCTGCCATTTTTTTGTTTTTTCATCTCTGTATGTGTCGATTAACGACACATACAGAGATGGAATACATCACATACAACCCCATAGAGAATGCGAACGGGAGCCGTTCCATTCACTATAGTGTATGCCATCTGTGTGGGAACGGCGCATGCGCCGCTCCCACACTGTCCATGAGGAAGGTCTTCGGCAGAGCGACATCTGGTGCCATTTTCATGTGTATCGGAAGCCGCGGCCGGACAGTAAGAGGACTACTTCAGGTCGCGGCTTCCGTCCATATGTTCAGAAGGACTAGGAGCGGAGGGAGCAGGTAAGTTATGTTTGTGTATGTTCTTGTTAAACTGTGTGATTACCACTGTATCTAATCCTCCTACACTGTGCATTCGCTCAAAAAATGGCGGCGCACAGTGTAGGAGGTTGGAACATTTTTAAACCCCCTCCTTTCTCCTGGCACTAGCCAGGATAAAGGAGGGGGGGAATGTTTGAGGACACTAGAGCGAGTGTGTCTTCTCCAATTCTGCAGCATAAAGCAATGAGGTTGCTTTACCACATGCCAATGCTGCAATTTTGGGAATTGCTCCCTCTAGTGACCAGCACATGGAAATGTTATAAATTAGAATCTAATCTATAATATTTACGGACTTGAGAAAAAAATTAGAACAATGTGTAATCATTTACATACTAACTGTTTAACTTAAAAAAAAATATAATAATTCTAGCGACACATTCCCTTTAAGCACTTTTAATCCACAGCAGCCTGCAGAATATTGCAACCAGGAGAAGCGTCCGATAATGCCAGTGTGAGCAAACTATAGAACTTTATGAACGTGTTAAGACAACACTCGGTGTCCAGCTTGCAGAATTGAAAAGCCGATGGTCCACAGCCCAGGAAGCCTCAACCGCTCTAGTAATCGTAATTCAGAACGGGGGCTCAGTACCCTCAACATGGTAAGCTCTACCAATGGTCAAATCGAATCTAGTGCGCAAGAGTAGCCCTAATAAAAGGTTTAATAAACAAAAGGTTTACCATTGGCCTTAATGTAGCCATAATAAAAAACAAACAAAAAAAAAAAAACGTTATAAGGGTATGTTTCCACAAACCGGACACGCTGCAGATTTTCTGCAGCAGAATTTCAAACACTGGAAAATCTCACAGAAATCCACAGAGTTCTCTGCGCACATTGCTGCGGAAACGCTGCAGTTTTTCTGCAGTGGTTTCACCTGCGAATTTAGTGTCAAGAAATTATAGCAAACTGTGCACCTGTGGATTTCTTGTGTTTTTTTTACTGCGTCTCTGCTACTTAACCGGTTGAAGACACAGGACGAGAAAACTCCTCCTGAGCGGCAGACAATACACAGCCGCAGACCCGCTGTAACGGCGGAAAGAAGAGAAACCTCCACTCTGCTGTTAACCCCTTGAATGCCGAGATCAAAGCGGATCGCGACATTTAAAGTGTATATGAAACCCCTGTGACTCGATCGATGGCTATACATGGTATGGGCAGACAGCTCAGGGCCCATTGTAGGAGCCCAGGTCTGTCTGACCATATTCCCTGTTAGGGCATACTGAGGTATGCCCCAACTACTGCCTGTGTATAATCAGTACACAGGCAAATCTACTGGCATATAGATATAGGTCAGTACATTAAAGTTTAAAAATCTGAGAATTCCCCCTATGGGATTAAAAGTAATGTTACACCTTCCCGACGCAGCCCTTTTTCAGATTTTCATTTTCGTTTTTTCCTCCCTACCTTCCAAAAGCCATAACGTCTATTATTTCCGTCGATATAGTAAATATGATGGCTTTATTTTTGCGGGACTGGTTGTAGTTTTTCGTAGCACCATTTATTGTGTCATAAGGTACTAGGAAAAAGGAAAAAAAATTATTTGTGGGGTAGAAAATAAAAAAAACAGCGATTCCTCCATGGTTTTTTGCACGCCGTTTTTACGGAATTCACTCTGCAATTAAAAGAACATGTTCGCTTTATTCTGTGGGTCAATACGATTACGCCGATACCAAATATATATAGTTTTTTCTATATTTTACGTTAAAAAGCTAAGTGTAAAAAAGAAAATTTATTTTGTGTCGCCAAATTCCGAAAGCCACAACTTTTTTATTTTTCCGTCGATTTAGTGGTACGAGGGCTTATTTTTTGTGGGATAAGCTGTAGTTTTTAATAATACCATTTTGGTGTAAATGCGACGGTTTGATCAGTTTTTATTTCATTTTTTGTGGGGAGATTAGGGGACCAAAAAATTAGAGATTCTGGAGTTTACAATTTTTTTTTACGGCGTTCACCGTGCGGGTTAAATAATGATATATTGTAATAGTTCAGACTTTTACGGACGCAGCGATACCAATTGTGCTTATTTATTATTTTTTTACTATGCCCAGGGGGAAAATGTTTTTTTTAAACTTTCAATTTTTTTATTTATTTAATTTTTTTCACAAAACAAAAAAACTTTAACTCAACTTTTTTTTATTAGTTTAATAAAATAGAATAAAAACTGATCAAAAAGCTGCATGCACCCCAAGAAAACTACAATGGATTCCTCAAGGGGTCTAGTTTCCAAAATGGGGTCACTTTTGGGGAGTTTAAACAGTTTTGTCATTACAAGACCTCTTCAAACCGGACATGGTGCCTAATAAAAAGGAGGCCACATAATCCTCTAGGTGCTCATTTGCATCAGAGGCTGGTGCTTCAGTCCATTACCGCACTAGGTCCATATGTGGGATATTTCTCAAAACTGCAGAATCTGGGAAATAAATATTACGTTGAGTTTCTCTGATAAAACTTTGTGTTAGAAAATCCTCTTTATACCATTTTTATTTATGACAAAAAAAAAAAATTTACATTTCACCTCTACTTTGCTCTAAATTTCTGTGAAACACCTAAAGGGTTCATAAACTTTCTAAATGCGGTTGTGAATACTTTGAGGGGTCTAGTTTCTAAAATGGGGTGTTTCATAGGGGTTTCTAATATATAGGCCCCTCAAAGCAACTTCAGAACTGAACAGGAACCTAAAAAAATAAATAAATTAGGCAATACTTCGCTTCTTACATTATACTGATAATGAGCCGTGCCCACACCGAGATGACCCCAGTTTTGACCGTTTGTATAAACGGAGACCCCTATTAGACAGACAGTTTCAGTGCCCGGTTTTCCCAAGCATACACCCCGAGAAGTGTATTTCTACTCATGAGTCCTTGGTACATTTTAAAGGGAGGCTTCAATTCCGCCAGTACCTGCTGGGTAAGAGGGCAAGGTATGGTGTGAAGATGTATAAGCTGTGCGAGAGTGCATCAGGGTATACCAGCAGGTTTAGGATATATGAAGGGAAGGCCACCAGTATTCAGCCCCCAGAATGCCCCCCCGCCCCCCCCCCCTTACTGGGAGTTAATGCAAAAATTGTGTGGCATCCAATTGGTGCACCCACTGCTGGACCAGGGTTACCACCTCTACCTGGATAATTTTTATACCAGCGTCCCGCTCTTCAACTGCCTCGCTTCCAGAAGTACTGCGGCATGCGGCACTGCTAGAAAAAAATCTGAGAGCCCTCTCTAAGAATCTGCTTGGGCAAACAAGAAGGGGTGAGAGCAGGGCACAATCTAGCAGCAACATATTGTGTGTCAAGTACAATGACGAGAGATGTCCCACTAGTACCTGTACGAGGTACCAGTACAAAGACCCCCAAACCAGACTGCATCCTGGGCTACAATAGGTACATGGGAGGGGTGGACTTGTCAGATCAAGTCCTGAAGCCCTACAGCGCCATGCGGTGTGGTATAAGAAGCTGGCCGTGCACATCATACCGATTGCTTTGTACAATGTGTACGTGCTACGTCGATGTGCAGGCCAGACGGGAACTTTCCTGGAATTTCAAGAGGTGATTATCAAGAACCTAATCTTTAGGGACCAAGAAGGGGGGGGGGGGGCACCCAGTACTTCTGGAAGCGAGGCCACACACATCGTACCAGGGCAACACATTCCAGGAGAAGTTACCCAAACTGGCAAGAAGGGAAAAAGTCAAAAGAGGTGCAAAGTCTGCTATAAGAGGGGGATAAGGGAGGACACAATATGTCAATGTGACACGTGTCCCGAAAAACCAGAGCTCTGTATGAAAGAGTTTTAAAATTTATCATACATCCCTTGGTTTATAATTTACCCCAATTTTACTTACCCTGATGTACTCCGCACAGCTTATCCCCCCTCGTCTTTCCCCTCTGGGCCCTGCTGTGTGTCCAGGCAGCTGATAACAGCCACATGTAGGGTATTGCCATACCCGGGAGAACCCACATTACAGTTTATGGGGTGTAGGTCTCCGGTCAAAATGCTCACTACACCTCTAGATGAATGCCTTAAAGGTGTAGTTTTTAAAACAGGGTCACTTCTTGCGGGTTTCAACTGTACTGGTACCTCAGGGGCTTCTGCATACATGACTTCGCACTAGAAAATCCCCAGTAGGCCAAATGGTGGTCCTTTCCTTCTGAGCCCTCCCATGGGCCCAAACGGCAGTTTATCACAACAAATGGGGTATTGCGGCACTCAGAACAAATTGCGCAACAGAATGGGGTATTTTGTTCCCTGTGAAAATAAGAAAATGTGATCAAAAATGACATCTTATTGGAAAAAATATCATTTTTTTCATTTCACAGCCCAATTCAAATAGGTGCTGTGAAAAAACTGTGCAGTCAAAATGATAACAAAAACCATAAATGAATTCCTTGAGGGGTGTAATTTCCAAAATGGGGTCAATTCTGGTGGGTTTCCATTGTTTTGATACCTCAACACCTCTTCAAACCTGGCATGCTGCCTAAAATATATTCTAATAAAAAAGAGGCCTCAAAATGCACTAGGTGCTTCTTTGGCTTGTGTTTTAGTCCACGAGCGCAGTAGGGCACATGTGGGACATTTCTAAAAACTGCAGAATCTGGACAATACATATTTAGTAGTATTTCTCTGGTAAAACCTTCTCTGTTACAGAAAAAAATTGAATAAAATTGAAATTCAGCAGAAAAAATGAAATTTGCAAATTTCATTTCCACTTTGCTTTAATTCCTGTGAAATGCCTGAAGCGTTAAAAAACTTTCTATATGCTGTTTTGAATACTTTGAGGGGTCTAGTTTTTAAAATGGGGTGTTTTATGGGGGTTTCTAATACATAGGCCCCTCAAAGCCACTTCAGAACTCAAGAGGTACCTTCAAAAAAAAGGCTTTTGAAATTTTCTTAAAAATATGAGAAATTGCTGTTTATGTTCTAAGCCTTGTCACGTCCAAGAAAAATAAAATAAATGTTCAAAAAACGATGCCAATCTAAAGTAGACATATGGGAAATGTGAACTAGTAACTATTTTGGGTGGTATAACCGTCTGTTTTTCAAGCAGATGCATTTAAATTCTGAAAAATGCTATTTTTTGTAAATTTTCTCTAAATTTTGCAATTTTTCACAAATAAAGACTGAATATATCGACCAAATTTTACCACGAACATGAAGCCCAAAGTGTCACGAGAAAACAATCTCAGAATCGCTTGGATAGGTTTAAGCATTCCGACGTTATTACCACATAAAGTGAAATATGTCAGATTTGAAAAATGGGCTCTGAGCCTTAAGGCCCAAACTAGGCTGTGTCCTTAAGGGGTTAAGGTTAATGGGCACTTCTCTTCACTAATGGTACGATGCAATGCTGTCCCTTGTACCCACTGATTTTCATTTTAGGTCTGGAGCTCTTTTTGTGGCACATTCGCTCCAATCCAGATATTGCGGGTGTAGTTTTGGGAGGAAGGTCCCATAAGGTCGCTGCCTATGCGGACGACCTGCTCTTTATCACTGCTCCCAGGATTTCCTTGCCCAACCTGATGGCGGAGCTGAGTGAATACTCGAAATTGTCCAGTTTCAAGATCAACTACTCGAAGTCTGAGGAGCTTAATATATCATTGCCACAGACTTTGGTGGCCGAACTGTCTGAGTCCTTCTTTAAATGGGTTAGAGATTCGCCTAAATATCTGGGGGTCCGGCTTCCGGGTGACCTGTCTCGCCTTTACGCGGTGAACTACCCTTCACTTCAACGGGTAAAGAGCGATTTGAACTCTTGGACGTCGGGCACCTTTACCCGGTTTGGTAGGTGTGCCATATTTAAAATGAACGTTTTACCACGGATCCTGTATATCTTTCAGGCGCTGCCAACACATATCCCACGCCCGTTCTTTCAATCTCTTTTGTCCCTGCTTCACAAGTTCATATGGGCTGGGAAACCTGCACGTATTGCCCGATCTATGCTTTTTCGTGCAGTGTGAGGGAGGTGTCGGTCTTCCAGATTTTGTGTCCTACCATCAGGCCTCCCACTTGGCACGAATTTTGGATTGGTTCAGGCACACTGAGATTAAAGAATGGGTGTCCATGGAACAAGTCTTCTCTGCAGGCCTTACCTTGGTTGGGCAATCACGTTCCTCTGGCGGCAAGGACACACCCGACGATTGGGCTCACTGGCGGTTGCGGCACAGCTCTTTCCTCAGAAATAGATCTCTCCCTCCCCGATGTTGGGCAATCCTGCATTTTCACCGGGGCGGGAAGGCGGTCCCTTCCAGCTTTGGTTGAAGGCAGGTAAAGGGCGTGCGGCACATTTTTTACAGGATGAGGTGTGGATGACTAGAACTCAGTTGGAGTCCATGTCTGACCCTGTCTCGTTTTCTATTTGGCAGGTCACCCAATTGAGACTTCCGTGCGTCCTTAGCTAATCCATCGGCGTACTAGCGAGATAGTTCCCCTTTTGAACTCTTAAGCACGGGCATGGTTCGTCACGCATTGTCTAGACTCTATGCTCTCCTGATCTCTCCCTCCACTCTCCCAACTAAGCAGGTAAGAGTGTGGACAAAGGGACTTTGGTCCCACATTCACCTCAGAGCATAAGGATCGTTTGTTCCACATGCCGCATAAATCCTCCATGGCTAGCAGATTTCAGGAGGCAGGGTATAAGATTTTGTCTCGATGGTATAGGGTGCCATCCAGATTGCATGCGATGATACCGGCGGTTTCGCCGTTATGTTGGAGATGTGGCGACCATGTGGGTACTCTCTTACACATTTTCTGGGACTACCGCCTGTTGCCGGATTTCTGGTCTGAGGTGTGGCACATCTCCTCGAAATTTACAGATTACCCCCTCCCGCGATCACCGGGCCTCTTCCTGCTCCATCTGTGTGAGGTGCCTTTATCTACTTATCGACAGTCAGTGGTTCGCCACCTAGTGAATGCAGCCAGAGCGTGTGTTCCCGTGCTGTGGAGACAATCTTGTCCTTAGTCTGTGGGCATGTGGTTCGGTAAGATCCAGGATATCATGAGAATGGAGGACCTCACGGCATCAATGAGAGGATCCCACGCCACCTTCCTCAAAACATGGCGTGAATGGATTCGATTCCAATCCTCCGTGGAATACAAGACCGTCATGGCTTCTTGAGCTTACTCAGTGGGTCAGGTCAATTCTTTCCCCTTTCTCTCTTTTCGGTCTTCCCTTCTCTTTCGTTGCTCTGTAACGCTTTACTGTTCTTTCTTATGAGTTAAAAAATTTACAACCCGCACGATGAACTTTGTAAAAAATAAAATTAAAAAAAACATGCAAAAATTGCGGTTTTCTTTGAATCCTGACTTTGAAAAAAAATCTGATAAAAAGTGATCAAAAAGTTGCATCTGTTCCAAAATGGTAAAAAAATAACAAAACAAAAAAACCCTCATACAATTGCATCGGCGAAAAACAAACAACTGATGGATTTAGTTTGTTCGTTTTATTGACCAAACCCATTGGAAACACCAGTGCCCATGTAGATAGTGCCACAGTGCCCATGTAGATAGCACCCCCACCCACTGTAGATCGAGCAGCGCACTGCCCCCCCACTGTAGATCGAGCACCCCACATGTAGATAGCGGCACTGTAGCTCCCTGTAGAAGCGGAATCCCTCTGGACAGGGATTTCACTCCTAGAGGGAGCCCCTGATGAGTGTCCATATATGGACAGTGACGCCAGAGGTTTCTCCAGTAGCGGAATCCCTGTACCAGAGCGCCAGCCGGGGATTCCGCTCTGGCAGGAGATTCCAGAGGTAGCCACTGACATCACTGTCCATATATTGACAGTAACGCCAGGGGCTTTTCCAGTAGCGGTACCCCCTGGCCAGAGCGTCGGCTGGGGATGCCCGCTCCTTCAAGGAGCTACAGCGGCGCTATCTGGGGGGGGGAGTCAGAGTGAGTGCCATCTATGGGGGAGGGGGTGCCGCTATCTACAGGGGGGGGGGGTTCAGAGGGAGACAGACGTCCCCGGCCAGAGATCTCGCGATGCTCTGGCTGGATACGCCACAGTTGAAAGCCTGACATCCCTGTCCATATATGGATAGTAATGTCAAGGGCTTCCCTGGGCTCAGCACTCAAAGTAACAGGGAATCCTCGGCCAGGATCAGTTTTTACGGCCGTTCCAAGGATTGATTCATAAAAGAACGGCCAGTAAAAAACAATCCATTGACTTCTATGGGAGCAGTCAAAACGGCCAAAAATAGGACAGGTCTAATTTTTGATGGCCAGTTTTCACTCTATTGTTCTGAAAACGGTTGTTTTTCACGGTCGTGTGAATGTAGCCTTTGCCATTATTTGTTTGTTTTAAACGGCCGTCACACGTCCATTTTCAGAGCAATTGAGTTTTATGGGTGTATTCACATGGCCATTTAACGGCCCATGAATATTGGCCGTCAAAATATAGGACGTCCTATTTCTGGCCATTTTCCCAGCCAGGCGGCTCCCATAGAAGTCAATAAACAGTTTTTAACGGCCGTTTTTCAGGAAACAAACCTTGTAAAGTCCAGTGAACACTGATCCTGGCCGAGGACTCCCAGCACACAACGCTACTTTGACCGCTGAGCCCGGGGAACCCATTAACGTAACAGTCCATACAAGGACAGTGAAGTCAGGGCTTTCAACAATGGAATCCCCAGCCAGAGCATCGCAAGATCTCTGGCCGGGGACTCCAGTCTTTTAGATAGCACCCTCCATGTAGATCACACCACTGTAGCTCCCTGTAGGAGCGGAATCCCCAGCAGCCCGGTCCCGACCTTGCAGGGGAGTCCGCTCCTGGAGAAGCCCCTAGCGTCATTATCCATATATGGACAGTGACGCCAAGGGGTTACTCCTGGAGCAGAATCCCTGGCCTGCTCTGGCAGGGGATTCTGCTCTTCTGACGTCACTGACCATATATGGACAGACGAGTCAGGGCTTCAGTCTATGAGCGGAATCCCCAGAGGGATTCTGCTCCCTCAGTCAGCTTGGGGCGCTACCTACAAGGGGGACGGACAACACGTGGCACTAAGGCACCATCTACAGGGACATTGCAGCACCATCTACAGGGACATTGCAGCACTATCTACATGGGCACACTGGTGTTTTCAGGGGGTTGGGACAAAAAATCCCTGACAAATTAAATAGCTTTTTTATTTTTATTTTTTAATGGCCATTAATAACTGACAGACTGACTGAAAATGTATGAAAATTTAGACACACACTGATGAAAAATGGCCATGAAAAACTAACAGTTGATCAGTTTTTAATGGCCATTGTTTTTCACGGTCATGTGAATGTAGCTTAAGGCTACATTTACACGACCGTAAAAAAAACAAACATGGCCATTAATAACGGATCAACGGTTAGCTTTTCATGGCCATTTTGCATCAGTAGGTCTCTAAATTTTCAATCCGTCTGGCCAGTTAAAAAAAATAAATAATAATTTAATGTCAGGTTTTTGTTGTCCCAACCCCCTGAAAACACCAGTACCCATATAGTGGCAGTGCCCACTGTAGATAGTGCCACAGTGCTCACATACAAAGTTCCAGAGCCCACATAGTGCCACAGTGCCAAATAATGCGGTGTCCCCTTGTAGATAGCACCACACCTCCCATATAGTGCCACAGTGCCCATGTAGATAGCACCAAACCCCCCTGTAGATAGTGCCACTAGCACCCTGTAGGAGCAGAATCCCTCCGGCCAGGGATTCCACTCAGACTGAGCACCTGACCTGTGTCCATACGTGGACTCTGGCCAGGGATTGCACTCCAGGAGTAACCCTTTGACATCACAGTTCATATATGGATAGTGACACCGGGGGCTTCTCCAGGAGCAGAGTGCCCGGCCAGAGAGGGGTCTAGCAGTCAGGGATTCTGCTCCTACAGGGAGCTACAGTTGTTTACATCTACATAAGAGGGGGTGCGACCTACAGGGGGGAGGGGTCAGAGGGAGCCCCTGATGTCACTTTCCATATATGTACAGTTCGTCAAGGGCTTTCCTAAGACAGGAGTCCCCGACCAGAGATCTTGCGTTTCTCTGGCTGGGAACTCCATAGTTGAAAGCCCTGACTTCACAGTCCATATATGTGTAGCAAGGACGGAGCCCAGGGAAGCCCCTTACAGCAAAGTAGCGCTGTGTACGGGGAGTCCTCGGCCAGGATCAGTTTTTATCAGCCGTTACAAGGAATGATACCTGAAAAACGGACAGAAAAAACATGTTTGTTTTTTTATGGCTGGTATTCACAGGCCGTTAAAAAAAAAAAAAAAGGAGGTCGTGTGAATACACCCATAGAACTTCATTGTTCTGAACACGGCCGTATGATGGCCGTTTATCAATGTCGTGTGAATGTAGCCTTATTGACTGTCAGGAGTCCCTTTTCAAATGTACCATGGTCGGGCCAGGAAATCCGGCTGAAACCGACAGTTTTTTGCGGTCCAATCAGTTGCGTGAATCCCGCCTTAACGTCATTTATTTAAAACCACATCGTGGGACCAGTACAGCACAGGGTCCTGCTCAGACTTCAGACACTAGAATGTGATCTCTCCCCAGATTGCCCGCTCAGCCCTTTCTACCTGGCTCTGCTGCAATTTAGACTGCTCTCGTCTGCAATTTTGGAGACTGTTTGAGGAGGTGATGGCAGAGAGGGATGTTAGTGAACGCAGTGCATAATGGTTTATAGATTGTTAACCTGTTCCCTGCTGGGGAACAAGTTATAATCAATTCGATACACTTTTTCTTTATCATTATTAGAAAAAAGGATTTGCAGAGGTTAAAAGTTGTGAAGTTACATGCAATAATTATAGCAATATGTTAAAAAGTTACTTATATAAAGAAAATAAATTGATTAAAATCTCTCTTGCTATTAGTTAAAAAAAACGGAAAAAAAAGAAAGAAAAATAAAAAAATAAAATAAAAAAATCACCCAAATTGTTGAAGAAAATCTAGCTTATTTCTTGTCAAGATCGCCCAGCCCTAGTCAGACCACACATGGAGTAGTGTGTACAATTTTGGGCACCAGTGTATAAAAAGGAACTGGCTGAACTAAAAACGGGTGCAGGGAGGGCGACCGAGGTAATTATGGCCAAAATAGGCTGTGTCATTAAGGGGTTAAGGACAGCCAATTTTTTTCAAATCTTACGTGTCACTTTATGTGGTAATAACTTTGGAATGCTTTTATATATCCAAGCGATTCGGAGACTGTCACGAGAAAATGTACTTTATGTTAGTGGTAAAATTTGGCCGATATATTTAGTGTTTGTGAAAAATACCAAAATTCAGAGAAAATGTGCAAAAATTTGAATTTTTCTAGATTAAAACATATTTGCTTGTAAAATAGATAGTAATATCACTTCAAATAGTTACTAGTTAACAGTTCCCATATGTCTACTTTATGTTGGCATAGCCCTTTTATTTGAGGACGTTACAAGGCTTCTAACTTTATCAACAATTTCTCACATTCAAGAAAATTTCAAAAGGCAATTTTTTCAGAGACCAGTTCAGTTCTGAAGTGGAATTGAGGTCCATATATATTTGAAAGCCCCCCATAAAACAACCCCATTTTAAAAACTAGACCCCTCAAAGTATTCAAAACATTCAGAAAGTTTCTGAACCCTTTAGGCGTTTCACAGGAATTCAAGCAACGTAGAGGTGAAATTTACAAATTTCTTTTTTGGCAAATTCATTAGTAATAAATTTTTTTTTTCTTTAACACAGTTTTACCAGAGAAATGCAACTCAATAGTTATTGCCCAGATTCTAGTTTTGATAAATATCCCACGTGGCCCTAGTGGTAATGGACCGAAACACCGGCCGCAGAAGCAAAGAAGCACCTTAGAGGATTTTAGGTCTATTTTTTTTAGAATATATTTTATGCACCATGTCAGGTTTGAAGAGTTATGTGGTGCCAAAATAGTGGAAAACCCCCAAAAGTGACCCCATTTTGGAAACTACACCACTCAAGGAATATTTCTAGTGGTATAGTTAGCATTTTGACCGGCCAGTTTGATTTACTAAGCTTATTGGAATTAGTCTGTAAAAATGAAAATCTACTTTTTCTGAAAAAACTTGACATTTTTAATTTTTACAAGGAATAAATGAGAAAAGCACCCCAACAATTGTAAAAGCATCTTCTCCCAATCACAGCAATGCCCCATATGTGGTAATAAACTAATGTTTGGACCCACACCAGGGCTCACAAGGAAAGGAGAATCATTTTGATTTTGAAGAGCAAATATTGCTGAAATAGTTCAGTGCCATGTCATGTTTGCAACGCCCTGGAGGGACCAAAACAGTGGAAAAACCACCCAAAACTGACCCAATTTTGGAGACTACACGCCTCAAGGAATACTTCTAGGTTGACACACAGGTTTTTGCTGAATTTGAATTACGCCGTGAAATTTAAAATCTAAAATTTTCTTCTAATAAAATGTAGCTTTAGCTCATTTTTTCATTTTCACAATAAAAGTAGAAAAAGCACCCCAACATTTGTAAAGCAAACTCTTCTGAGCACAGCAATACCCCATATGTGGTAATGAACTGCTGTTTGGACACACGGCAGGGCTTAGAAAGGACGGAGCGCCATTTGGCTGTTGGAGCTCAAGTTTTGCTGGAATGGTTTGCTGCGCCATGTCACATTTGCAAAGCCCCTGAGGGGCCAAAACAGTGCAAACCCTGCATAAGTGACCCCATTTGTGAAACTACACCCCTCATGGAATTTAGCTAGCGGTATAGTGAACATTTTGACCCCACTGTTTTTTTGTGGAATTTATTGGAATTAGGCAGTGAAAATAAACATTTTAGTGGAAAAAAGCATGCAGATTTTAATTTTTTTTCATTTTCACAAGGAAGGAAAAAAAGCACCCCAACAATTGCAAAGCAATTTCTCCAGAGTATGGCAATAACCCATTTGTGGAAATAAACTGCTGCTTGGACACACGGCAGGGCTCAGAATGGCAGGAGTGCTACTTGGCATGCAGATTTTGCTTGATTGTTTTTTGGGCACCATGTCACATTTGCAGAGCCCCTGAGGTGGCAGTACAATAGAAACCCCAGAGAAGTGACTCCATTTTGGAAACTATACACCTCAGGGTAATTATCTAGGGGTGTAGTGATCATTTTGACACCTCACGTGTTTCATAGATTGTATTAGAATTAAGAAGTGAAAATGGAAAAAAAAAAAAATCCCAAAAATATGTAGTTTTGCACTAAGTTTTTATTTACACAAAAGGGTAATAGGAGAAATACAATTTGTTACCCAATTTCTCCCAAGGACGACAATACCCCATGTCTGGCCCTGAACTGCTGTTTGGGCACATGGCAGAGCTAAAAATGGAAGGCGCGCCACTTGGCTTTTAGAGTGCAGATTTTGATGGACTGGTGTACAGGCACCATGTTGCATTTGCAGATTTCCCTTAAGTACCAGAGTGCGCATGTTAGGAATATTTCGGTGATTTTCGCAGCATTGGCCCACAATTGCAGGACACTCTGGTTAAATAGTAAAAATAAAAAAAAGTAGTGACCCCCATTTTTTTTTTTTTAAACTGCACCCCATGCATTTTTTAAGGGGTGCATTTTGACCTTACAGGTTGGATTGTTTTTTTTATTAGAAATGAATGCTCAGTGGATGGTGCAAACAGAAAATTTTAATTTTTCACTGATCTGCCAATTTAGTGCCCAATACGTTGTGCCCAGTTTGTGCCACTGAAGACAAATACCCCAACTGTTAAGCGGGTTCTCCCGGGTATGGCGGTGCCATATATGTGGACGTAAACTGCTGTTTGGGCACGCTGCAGGGCTCAGAAGGGAGGGAGTGGCATTTGGCTTTTGGAGCGCAGATTTTGCTAAGTGGCAGTTCTGTTTGGGGTTTTGCTTGTATTTCAGTTTATAATGTGGGGGCATATGTAACCTGTGCGGAGTACATCAGTGTATAACAAGCGGGTATAATAATGCGGTAAATAAATAATCCACAGATGTCTGGCCAGTGTCGCACTGATAAATAAAAAGTCTTATCTGCTTTTGGAACGCTCTGCACATTATGAATAGTCATATCCTGAGAGCCAGAACTTTATTTTTTTTCTCCATTGGAGCGGTGTGAGGGCTTATTTGTTGTGGGACAATCTGTAGATTTCAGTGGGTACAAGCGATATTTGATGACTTTGCTGGTTTTTGGTTACCTTGCTTGCCAAAAATTGAAATAATTGAGAATTTTCTTTATTTTACAGATTACACGAATAATCATAAAAGGACACTATAAATTTGTTAATGTGAAATGTGTTCAATGTTTTGGGAATTATATTTTTATAACTTTTATTGTAAGAAATTTGAGTTTTTATACAGGTTTAATCAAAGAAGATAAAAATGTAAATGTACTAGCATATATCTACAGGGTGGGCCATTTATATGGATACACCTAAATAAAATGGGAATGGTTGGTGATATTAACTTCCTCTTTGTGGCACATTAGTATATGAGAGGGGGGAAACTTTTCAAGCTGGGTGTTGACCATGGCGGCCATTTTGAAGTTGGCCATTTTGTATCCAACTTTAGTTTTTTCAATGGGAAGAGGGTCATGTGACACATCAAACTTATCGAGAATTTCACAAGAAAAACAATGGTGTGCTTGGTTTTAACATTACTTTATTCTTTCATGAGTTATTTACAAGTTTCTGACCACTTATAAAATGTGTTCAAAGTGCTGCCCATTGTGTTAGATTGTCAATGCAACCCTCTTCTCCCACTCTTCACACACTGATAGCAACACCGCAGAAGAAATGCTAGCACAGGCTTCCAGTATCCGTAGTTTCAGTTGCTGCACATCTCGTATCTTCACAGCATAGACAATTGCCTTCAGATGACCCCAAAGATAAAAGTCTAAGGGGGTCAGATCGGGAGACCTAGGGGGCCATTCAACTGGCCCACGACGACCAATCCACTTTCCAGGAAACTGTTCATCTAGGAATGCTCGGACCTGACACCCATAATGTCACCCATAACTTGTAATAACTCATGAAAGAATAAAGTAACGTTAAAACCAAGCACACCATTGTTTTTCTTGTGAAATTCTCGATAAGTTTGATGTGTCACATGACCCTCTTCCCATTGAAAAAACTAAAGTTGGATACAAAATGGCCGACTTCAAAATGGCCGCCATGGTCAACACCCAGCTTGAAAAGTTTCCCCCCTCCCATATACTAATGTGCCACAAACAGGAAGTTAATATCACCAACCATTCCCATTTTATTTAGGTGTAGCCATATAAATGGCCCACCCTGTATATACCAGTACATTAGCCGGTGTACTGATAGGAAGTTATTAGGGAATACCTATGTACGAAGTATGCCCTAACAGCAAATATGGTCAGCCAGGCCTTCCATATAAGGTATGTCCCTCGATCACATCACAGGGACTCCCTGTGATGCGTTCAAAGTAGAGTTGTCACGATACCAGAATTTGGACTCAGATACCAATACTTCGTTTAGTATTGTGATACTCAATATCAAAACGATGCTTTGCCAATAACAAAAAACTTTATACTTTAATGTACTGGCATATATGTATGGTATATGCCAGTACATTAGCCTGTGTACTGATAGTAGACAGGCAGTTGTTAGGACATACCCAAGTATTCCCTAACAGGAAATATGGTCAGACAGCACTGGGGTTCTTCGATGGACCCTGGGCTGTCTGCCGATATATGATATGTCCCTCGATCGCATCACAGGGATTCCCTGTGACGCGATCGAAAGGGCACCCCCCCTTCTCATTTACCCCTTGAATGCTGCGGTCCGTTTTGATCGCAGCATTCAGGGGACTAGCGGCGGAGATGAGGTTACTCTGATCTCCACCGTTAGAGCGGGGCTGCGGCTTTGCAATACAGCCATTGCCCTCTTGCTGACAATAAGTGCACGAGCGGTCAGCATGAGGTGACAGTAGTGAGCCCGCCATGTTCTATCTTCAGTGCTGGCCATCATTACTGCAGCGCTATTCGTATTACATCATGCATACCAAGCGCGCACTTGTCAGGACTCCGGAGCAGGGCAATGGCTGTATTACACAGCAACAGCCCCGCTCTAACAACATTCGTGTGTTTCTATACTGAGCTGCACACAGCTTAGTACCTAAATACATGAAATAACTGTATTGGACCGTTTGAGGGTGCACGGCATCGAAACAGTATCGAAGTTTCGATGCATCGTGTAACCCTAGTTCAAAGGGGCCCCCCCCTCACGTTTTCACTTTGAAAAGGGAGGTTTCTCTGCTCTCCGCCGCTAGAGTTGAGCTGCGGCTGTGTATTAGTCATCGCTCTGCTCTTAATAGTGTCTGTGAGATCAGCATGATGTGATGTGGCTGGCGCTGCACTAATGAGCAACAAGCACTGAAGACACAACATAGGGGCGCTTTTGCCATGATCTGTCTTCAGGGCCGCTGCAGTTGCTCATTAGAGAGACATTGTCCGTGTCACAACAAGCCAGTCAATAAATTCATGTATTTTGATACGAAGATGTGGGGTCGCACAGCTTCGTATTGGAATACAAGAATTCACAGTATTGAACCAGTTGAGGGTGCACAGCATCAAAATAGTATAGATTTTTTTGATGAAACCTGCAACCCTCTAAAGGGGTATTCTTCACTCCAAAGAACACATTTCCACTGCTCCAGAGTCCAGTGGCAGAGTGCTTTAGACCACTCCCATCAGATGCGTTGCGCTTGGTGACGTAAGGCTTGCAGGCAGCCGATTGGCCATGAAAACCCATGCTATGTAGCTTCCGGCGCACTGTTTGTGCTTATAATGCTAAAGGAGGTTTGGCACGCTGTAGTTATGGAGTCAGAAGAGTGTTAGCAACTTATGCACAAGGCGTCTCAGAACTCGGCAACCCCGTTCTGTAACTTTACGTGGTCTGAGTTGCTGTAGATCTTAAACGCTTACACTTTGCCATAATACCACTCACAGTAGATCGTGAAATATCTAGGAGCAAAGAATTTGCACAAACTGACTTGATGCATCGGTGGTATCCAAATCAAATACAGTACTGCGCTTGAGTTCAAGCTTTTTAAAATGATCCATGATTTTGTACACCTGTAGGAATGGGACTGAACGATACACCTAAATTCAATGAAGGTGTGTCCCAAAACTTTTGACAGTGTAGTGTAGATCTAGGAGAGCAGTATTCTGGTCTTTAGTGTCCAGTGTAAAAATAGACATAATCGCAGTTAGGGTCCTTTCACACCGGCCAATTTTGGCTGTAAAAACGAGCGCCAATCGAGACCGCTCCTTGTTCGGCGCTCGTTTGCTTTTTTCACAAGGCGCTATGATCAGTAATGAATAGGGACGAGCGATCTTTACTACGATCACTCGTCCCCATGCATTTCCATCATGTCACCAGCAACTCCCTGTTTACACAGAGATGCTATGCCAACAATACTTTGCGCTGCATAAACCAAACGATTAGTTGATGATCGTTGCTCTTTTTACACAGGGCAATGTCCGGGAACGAGCGGTCATATGAACACATGCTTGCCCATTCATTGACCCTTGTAAAAAGGGCCTTAAGTCTCTGCTCACTAGCTCAGAGGGAAGAAAAAAAAATAAAAAATTAAATAAAATCGAACCAGCTTATAAATTTTTTTAAAAAAAATACAATTCTGAAAAGTCACTAGAAAAGTATACTTTGATGGGATTTGGAAAAACAGACACTCAAACTCTATGCTTAGCGAGAGCAGGAGCACCTAGGTCACGGAGGTACAAGCTGTACTGTAGCTTGTATCTCTGCGACAGATATGCTCTAAGCAAATCCGTAACGGTTTCCACTCAGGTTTTAAGTTTTCAAAATAGAGGGGGGCACCCCGCATAAGCAATGCCAATCTCTCCTGGTCAATGTTACAATTGTCATGCCATCATGCAATCAGTGTTGTGAACTACTGCACCAAAACATAACTCCAAATTACTGGGCACAATAACTACTCACTCTATAGCCTCAAGCTTCTCTTTTTTCTTTTCCTCTTTTTGACGAAGCTTTTCAGCTTTTTCCTGGTCCTCCTTCTCTTTTTTCTCTTTCCGCTCTTTTGCTTTCAACTCTCTCTCTTCTTCCTTCTTTTTCTTGGTTTCGTCCTTGGCCATCTCCCGGGCAAGCCTTACTTCTTCTTTAACTCTTATTCTTTGTTTTTTATCAGTCTGCACCTTAAGTTTCCTTTCCTGCTGTTCTTTGGTCTGCAAAAATGAAATATTTAAAAAGCATTACATTTTAAGATATCCGTAGCACAACCAGCATATGAAACTAGTAAATTCCCCAATACTGGGAGCAGAATGCAGCAAAAACTTCCACGGTCCCAGGGAAACCACTTATCTAAAGTAAAGAGAACAGCTGCAAGACTTCAGTAGTGAAAAAGGTGTTGGTATTTATTCACCAAGCATAAAAACATATATATATATATATATATATATATATATATATATATATATATATCTATATCTATCTCACAGTCTGTGAAATTAATTCCAGGGCTTTCAACTATGGAGTCTCCAGCCAGAGAAACGCAAGATCTCTGGCCAGGGACTCCTGTCTTGGGAAAGCACATCACAGTCCATATATGGACAGTGGTGTCAGGGGCTGCCTCAGACGCCCCTGTAATTAGCACCAACCCCCCCCCCCCCCCAGTAGATAGCACCCCCTCCCTGTAGGAGCGGAATCCCCGATGGCCAGACCCTGCTCCTGGAGAAGAGCCCGGCATCACTTTTCATATATGGACAGCTTAGTATCGAAATACATGAAATAATGGTATCTAACCGTTTGAGGATGCACGGTATCGAAAGAGTATCGATGTTTCGATGCATCGTGCATCTCTAGTTGTGACAGCTCCTTCCCCAGGGACCGATCATGATGGTCCCCACCAATTAACCCCTTAAAAACAGCATTCAATAGTGATGGTGGCTTCTAAGGGGTTAAGGATTTGAAGGTGTTCAGGTCGCACTAGGTCTTCGTATGGGTGCATGCGTAGGGGCCCAACTCGTATAGTATAAGAAAAGGAGCGCCTCCACATGCGGCAAGCCGCCATACACTAAGCGCCATTACGCAGGACCCAGGATATTACAGTGCCTGAAGGTCAAAGACCTGACCGAAACGTCGCACTTATACTGGCATAATTACTGTTAAAAATCTCTTTGGATAACGACTTCTGGTGTGCATTGTACCTTTTTATTCTAAGGAGTTAAAACACCATTGATGTCCCGTGATCGCGGACGCCGATGGTTGCTATGGCAACCGGAGGCCTTACAGTGACCTCCAGCAATGCCATCTACAGAAGCCAAGTAGGTCCTGACAAAGGCAGGACCCACTATGCTTGCTGGCAGAGAGTAGCTGACAGCTTATACACTACACTGTGCATGTAGTGCAGTGTATTAGAATAGCGATCAGGCCTTCATGTCCCCTAGTTTGGCAAAAAAAAAAAAAAAAAGTTGTGTCAAAATAAAATAAGTAAAAATCCTCCTTTTTCCCTGATCACTCCTTTATTATTAAAAATAAATGATCTGTGCATAATTGGCATCACCGTGTATGTAACGGCCTGACCAACAAAAGTATTTGGTTATTTATCTCATGCGGTGAACATAGTTAAAGAAAATAAACCATACCAGAATCACCATTTGTCACTTAACCTCACAAAAAATGGAATAAAGAGATAAAAAAAAAAAAGTCACATGTACCTAAAAGCGGTAATGATTGAAAGTACAGATAGTTACGCAAAAAAAACAAGCCCTCACACAGCTTCCTTGATGGGAAAAAAAAACCAAAACATTATGGCTCTTAGAATATGGCAACACAAAGTAAATTGTTTGCACAATAAAATACTTTTTTTAAAACGCCCAAAAAAAAACTAACATATGGCATTGCCACGCAGAATAAAGTGTTATTTATAGTGCACGGTATACGCTGTAACAAAAAAATAAACAAAATAGAATTGCTGTTTTTTTGTTTTTTTTAGTCACCACGCCTCAAAGAATAGAATAAGAACGGATCAGAAAGTTTCATGCATCCCATGAAAACTACAATCAATTCCTCAAGGGGTCTAGATTCAAAAATGGGGTCACTCTTAAGAGTTCTCCCCTGTAACAGAAGCTCTGCAAACGCGACATAACGCCAAGAAACCAATCCAGCTAAATCTACATGCCAAAGAGCGCTCCTGCCATTCTGAGCCCTGCTGCTTGTCCAACCAGCAATTTATGACCACATATGGGTAATTGCCATAATCGGGAGAAATTGCTTTTCAAATGCTGGCATGCTTTTTCTCCTTTATTCCTTGTCAAAATTCTAGTCCAATTCAACAAAATGAAGCAAAAAACCTGTGGGGTTTAAATGCTCAGTATACCCCCTCGATAATTTTCTTGAGGTGTGTAGTTTGCCAAAATTATATACTAATAAAAAGGAGGCCCCAAAATCCTCTGAGTGCTCCCTTGCTTCGGAGGCCGGTGCTTCAGTCCATTAGCACACTAGGGCCACATGTGGGATATTTCTAAAAACTGCAGAGTCTGGGCAATAATTATTAAGTTGCGTTTCTCTGGTAAAACCTGTTTTAGGCTATGTTCACACGGGGTATTTTGCAGAGTTTTTTGACACGGAAACCGCGTCGCAAAACTCGGCAAAAACGGCCCGAGAACGCCTCCCATTGATTTCAATGGGAGGCGTCGGCGTCTTTTTCCCGCGAGCAGTAAAACTGCCTCGCGGGAAAAAGCAGCGACATGCCCTATCTTCGGGCGCTTCCGCCTCTGACCTCCCATTGACTTCAATGGGAGGCAGGAGAAAGCGTATTTCTCGCTGTTTTATGCCCGCGGCGCTCAATGGCCGCGGGCGAAAAACGGCGCGATAATTGCCGCGAAAATCGGCGTGCAGGGAGAGGAATATCTGCCTCAAGGTTCCAAACGGAATTTTGAGGCAGATATTCCTCCCCCAAAATACTCCGTGTGAACATAGCCTTACAGAAAGATGTAATGAAGGATTTTCTGAAAAAAAATTAATTTTTTTTGTTGTAAATTTCCTCTACTTTGCTTTAAATTTTTGTGAAATGCCTAAAAAGGTTAATAAACTTTCCAAATGGAGTAATACTTTGAGGGTTCTAGTTTTTAAAATGGGGTGTTTGATGGGGGGGGGGGGGGGTTTACTATATAGGCCTCTCAAAACCAAATTGCTGCTTATGTTCCAAGCCTTGTAACATCCTAGAAAAATAAAAGAATGTTCAAACAACGATGCCAACATATAGTAAACATATGGGAAATGTGAACTAGTAACTATCGTGTGCCATTACTATCTTTCTTAGAAGCAGATACATTTAAATTCAGAAAAATTCAAATTCTCTCTAAATTTAGCTTTTTTCCACAAATAAACACTGAAAACATTGACCAAATTTTACCACTAAAACGTTCAATGTGTCACAAGAAAACATCAGAAAATCGCTTGGATAGGCATTAGACATTATATTACCACATAAAGTGACATGTCAGATTTAAAAAATGGGCTCGGAGCCTTAAGGTCCAAACTAGGCTGCATCCTTGAAGGGGATGGCCAGGAATTTTTTTTCTAAAAAGTGTCTTACCAGCCTTGGTTTGCCTTCCCTAAAACCTCCTAACAATTTTCTGTTTGATCTCAATAGTCGCTGCTACTCCTTTTGTTTACATCCCTTGCTTCTGTTCCCAGCTGTTTCCGGTCTTGTAACCCACCAGACCCATGATCCCTTGCTGCATCTGAGGAGACAGCTTACATTCCCCCCACACTCTTCCTCCACAGCATCTAAGCTATTTGCATACTGCCACGCCCCTCTATGTTCACAGGCACCCAGCTCCCTGCACTGTCACACACCCCCAGTAATGATCAAACAGGGATGATGGGGTTTATACAACGGGGTGATAGAATCATCCCTGTATACAACCTGTATAAAAACCCCAACATTCTACAGGAATGATTATGAAACACAGGGATGATGGGGGTGTTATACACAGGGATGATGGGGGTGTTATACACAGGGATGGAGGGTTATATACAGGCATGGAGGTCTAACATCCATGTATTACCCCCATCATCCCTGTGTATTACCCCGGTCACCTTTATATGGGGGGGATCCCGTATAGCTAATCATATTTTACAGCAGCCAAGGGCTAATGGGAGGATTAATTTTCCTAGCATCAAACACTATCATTTGTCAGCGTTACATCGCTTGTTCTCCGATTGGCTTCATGATATTTCATGTTACACGTCCACTCCTCTTGACTATAGTCTCTTCCCAGGCCAGACACTAGCAGCTCTCCTACACCTTCCCTTTAATCTGCTATCGTTAGAAACAAAGAGTAACCCTTAGCATTTAATTACCTGGCGGGCATAGAGTAGAATTAGACAATTTCAACTCTCACCTTCACGGTCACCTGCCATTGACATGTAAAATAAATATACATATATGTGTATACATCCAAGTGATTGAGATTGTTTTCTCGTGACACATTAGGCTTCATGTTCGTGGTAAAATTTGGTCGATATATTCAGTGTTTATTGGTGAAAAATTGCAAAATGTAGAGAAAATGTTGAATAAATAGCATTTTTCCGAATTTAAAGGCATCTGCTTGTAAAACAGATGGTTATACCACCCAAAATAGTTACTAGTTCACATTTCCGATATGGCTACTTTATATTGGCATCATTTTTTGAACATAATATTTTTCTTGGACGTTACAAGGTTTAGAACATAAACAGCAAATACTATTTTTTTTAAGAAAATTTCAAAAAAAGCCTTTTTTTTTAAGGTACCTCTTCAGTTCTGAAGTGGCTTTGAGGGGCCTATGTATTAGAAACCCCGATACAACACCCCATTTTAAAAACTAGACCCCTCAAAGTATTCAAAACAGCATTTAGAAAGTTTTTTAACCCTTCAGGCATTTCACAGGAATTAAAGCAAAGTAGAGGTGAAATTTGCAAATTTAATTTATCTTGCGGAATTTCAATTTTATTCAATTTTTTTTTGTGTAACACAGAAGGTTTTACCAGAGAAACACTACTAATTATGTATTGTCCAGATTCTGCAGTTTTGAGAAATGTCCCACATGTGGCTCTAGTGTGCTCGTGGACTAAAACACAAGCCCCAGAAGCACCTAGTGCATTCTGAGGCCTCTTATTAGAATATATTTTAGGCAGCATGCCAGGTTTTAAGAGGTGTTGAGGTGCCAAAACAGTAGGAATCCCCCAATAGTGACCCCATTTTGGAAACTACACCCCTCAAGGAATTCATTTATGGTTGTTATTTTGACCACACAGTTTTTTCACAGCACCTATTTGAATTGGTCTGTGAAATATAAAAAATGACATTTTTTCCAATAAGATGTCATTTTTGATAAAAATTTATTATTTTCACAGGGAACAAAATAATAATTTTGTTGCCCAATTTGTCCTTAGTGCGGCAATACCCCATTTATGGTGATAAACTGCCGTTTGAGCTCAGAAGGAAAGGAGCGCTATGTGTTTGTTGGAGTCCAGATTTTGCTGGATTGGTTTTCAGGTGCCATGTCACATTTGCAGAGCCCCAGAGGTATCAAAGCAATGGAAACCCACCAGAAGTGACCCCATTTTGGATACTACACCCCTCAAGGAATTCATTTATGGTTGTTATCATTTTGACCACACAGTTTTTTCACAGAACTTATTTGAATTGGGCTGGGAATTAAAACAAAATTATTTTTTTTCCAATAATCTGTAGTTTTGGCTGAAAATTTCTTATTTTCACAAGAAATAAAATACCCCATTCTGTTGCCCAATTTGTCCCGAGTGCAGCAGTACCATTTGTGGTGATAAACTGCCGTTTGGGCCCATGGGAGGGCTCAGAAGGAAAGGACCACCATTTGGCCTACTGGGGATTTTTTGGTGCGAAGTCATGTATGCAGAAGCCCCTGAGGTACCAGTACAGTAGAAACCCCCAAGAAGTGATCCCGTTTTATAAACTACACCCTCGAGGCATTCATCTAGGAGGTGTAGTGAGCATTTTGACGGGAGACATACACCCCATAAACTGTAATGTGGGTTCTCACAGGTACGTCAATACCCTACATGTGGCTGTTATCAGCTGCCTGGGCACACGGCAGGGCTCAGAAGGGAAAGATGAGGGGGGATAAGCTGTGCGGAGTGCATCAGGGTAAGTAAAACTGGGGTAGATTAAAAATCAAGGGATCTGAGATAAATTTTGAAGCACTCTTTCATACGGAGCCTTAGTTTTTCGGAACACGTGTCACATTGATATATTGTATCCTTCCTTAACCCCCTCTTATAGCAGACTTCGTACCTCTTGACTTTTTCCTTTCTTGCCAGTTTGGGGAACTTCTTCTGGAAAGTGTTGCCCTGGTACGATGCGTGTGGCCTCGCTTCCAGAAGTACTGGGTGTCCCCCTTCTTGGTCCCTAAAGATTAGGTTCTTGATAATGATGTGCCCGGCCAGCTTCTTATACCACACCACATGGCGCTGTAGGGCTTCAGGACTTGATCTGATAAGTCCACCCCTCCCATGTACCTAATGTAGTCCAGGATGCAGTCTGGTTTGGGGGTCTCAGTACTGGTACCTCGTACAGGTACATGGGTACTGGTGGGACATCTCTAGTCTTGTACTTGACACACAATATGTTGCTACCAGAATGTGTCCGGCTCTCACCCCTTATGAGTGTTTGCCCTGCAGAGTCTTAGGGAGGCCACTCAGATTTCTTCTAGCATTGCCGCATGCCGCAGGACTTCTGGAAGCGAGGGACCTGAAGAGCGGGACGCTGGTATAACAATTATCCAGGTAGAGGTGGTAACCCTGGTCCAGCAGTGGGTGCACCAAATCCCACACAATTTTTGCATTAACTCCCAGTAAGGGGGGGGGGGGGCATTCTGGGTGCCGAATACTGGTGTCCTTCCCTTTATATATACTAAATTTGTAGGTATACCCTGATGCACTCTCGCACAGCTTATACATCTTCACGCCATACCTTGCCCTCTTACCCGGCAGGTACTGGCGGAATTGCCCTCCCTTTAAAATCTACCAAGGACTCATCAATAGAAATACAATTCCAGGGGGTGTATGCTTGGGAAAGCCGGGCACTGAAACGGTCTAATAGGGGTCTCCATTTATACAAACGGTCAAAACTGGCATCATCTCGGGGTGGGCACAGCTCATTAACAGTATAATGTAAGAAGCGAAGTATTGCCTAATTTATTTATTTTTTTAGGTTCCTGTTCAGTTCTGAAGTTGCTTTGAGGGGCCTATATATTAGAAACCCCTATGAAACACCCCATTTTAGAAACTAGACCCCTCAAAGTATTCACAACAGCATTTAGAAAGTTTATGAACCCTCTAGGTGTTTCACAGGAATTTAGAGCAAAGTAGAGGTGAAATTTACATTTTTTTTCTTCAGAAAATCCTTTTTATACCATTCTTTTTTATAACACAAAAGGTTTTACCAGAGAAACGCAACTTAGTACTTATTACCCAGATTCTGCAGCTTTGAGAAATATCCCACATGTGGCCCTAGTGCGGTAATGGACTGAAGCACCGGCCTCCGAAGCAAAGGAGCACCTAGTGGATTTTGAGCCCTCCTTTTTATTAGGCACCATGTCCGATTTGAAGAGGTCTTGTGGTGCCAAAACAGTGGAAACCGCCCAAAAGTGACCCCATTTTGGAAACTAGACACCTTGAGGAATTCATTGTAGTTTTCATGGGGTGCATGCGACTTTTTGATCAGTTTTTATTCTATTTTTAAGTGGCGCGGTGACTAAAAAAACAGAAATTCTACTATTGTTTTTTTACAGCGTTCACCGTGCTCTATAAATGACATTCACTTTATTCTGCAGGGCGATACGATTACGGCGATAACATATGTTGATAGTTTTTTTTTATGTCTTATGGCGTTCGCACAATAAAATACGTTTTGTAAAAAAATCATTTACTTTTTGTGTTACCTTATTCTAAGAGCCAGAACTTTATTTTTCCATTAATAAAGTCGTGCGAGGACTTATTTTTTGCGTAACGAACTGTAGTTTCGATCAGTACAATTTTTAGATACATGCGACTTTTTGATTTCTTTTTATTCCATTTTTTGGGAGGTGAAGTGACGAAACAATTGTGATTCTGGTACGGTTTATTATTATTTTCTTTTATGGCGTTCACCGCGCGGGATAAATAACAAAATAATTTTGTAGTTCAGGCCGTTACGGATGCGGCAATACCAATTATGTATAGTTTGTTTGTTTATATATTTTTATTAATAATAAAGGACTGATAAGGGAAAAGGGGGGATTTTTACTTTTAAATCTTTTATTTTCTTATTTTTACACCTCTTTTTTTAACTTTTTTTTTTACTTTATTACTTTGTCCCATTGGGGGACTTGAGGGCAGTAGGCCCTGATCGCTATTCTAATACACTGCACTACATCCGTAGTGCAGTGCATTAGAGCTGTCAGCTACTCACTGACAGCAAGAATAGTGGGTCCCCGCTGTAGGAGCTGTGACAGCTGCTGTACGAGACAGCAGCTGTCACAGCTCCTGTATGTGTCGGGAGGACGGCCGAAATGGCCGTTACTCCCGAGACGTACTATTAGGTCACGGAGCGCGAACGCTATGGTTACCATAACCTGATAGTACGTCCAGGAGCGGGAAGGGGTTAAATACCCCCAGTTAAAAAAAAAAGTCTAATTGGGTTAGATCTGGTGATCTTGGTGGCCAATCTATCGGGCATCTTCTACCAATTCATTGATCAGGAAAATTATCGTTCAGAAGATTAAGCTCGTAGAGAAAAAATGAGCCGGAGCTCAATCCTGCTGATACCAAACATTGTGGAAAGCTTCTCCAGCAATATTTTGAATAGCCGGTATCACTTGGTTTCTTAGCAAATTACAGTAATTTCTGAATTTAAGTTTCCTTCAATGAAAAACGGTCCTACAATATGATTGAGCAATATTCCGGCCCAAACATTAACCTTCTGAGGATACTGGATATGACTGTCTCATCCAATGTGGATTTTCGTCTGCCCAATACCTCATGCTCTGTCGATTTACAGAACCGTTTCTTTCAAATGTAGCTTCAGACGAAAAACAGGTCCAGCTGAAAATCTGATGATCATCTAGCAACATTAATCTAGCAACACGATGAGATGTAAATCAGACGGTGAAAATCTCCGCGCAGTACATTTTGTTCAATGCCAACACTGGCGGTAGCCGAGAATGAAAATGATAAATTAAAACGTTAAATATCTCAGCGAAAAAAAATCCTATCTCAAAATCATTTGCAGCAACGTTTTTGTATTTAAAGAAGCTTTCAAATGAGCCCCCACTCGACTACCGTGCCATTTAAGCTTTTGCGGGGGTGTTTTTTGGCTTTCTGGTAGATTTTATGACCCCATTAAATCCCACCAAATTTCAACCCTCTACCTCAAGCCGTTCAAAGTTATGAGGGTGTTCCGGAACTTTTGGGGAGTGTGGGTGGGTGTGTGTCACACACACACACACAATTGTTTTTTGGTCACCTTAGCGCTCAAAAAAAAAAAAGAAAAAAAAAAAAAAAAAAAGTGATCAAAAAGTCGCATATACGCCAAAATGTTGGCACTGAAATTTTGCAGGGCAAGCCGTAGTTAAAACTTCACATCACTAAATTGATGGCAAAAAAAAAAAAAAGTTATGGCTCTCAGAAAATGGAGACAAAAGATTATAATTTAGCAAATGCTTTTACCGCTTTAAAAAAAAAAAAAAAACACACCACAACATTTGGTATCGCCGTAATCATATCAACCTGTAGAATGAGGTGAATGTAGTTTTTACTGCCAGATGGACACCATAAAAACAACCCCCAAAGAAATTGCAAAAGGGCTGTTTTTTGCCCATTTCACCCCACAAATAATTTTTTTTCAGCTTCCCAGTACATTATACAGTACAATAAAATTGTGCCATGAAAAACGACAACTTGTACTGCAAAAGCCCTCATATGGCTATAATCGACAGAAAAATTAAAAAAAATGTATAGCTTTTGGAAGGTGGGGAGAAAAAAAAAGTGAAAATTCAAAAAAATAGCTGAGCGTGGGAAGGGCTTAATATGTAGCTGCCTCTTTTTCAAGGGACCAAAAAGTAATTGGACAATTCTCAAAAGCCATTTAATGGGCAACATGGGATATTCCCTTGTTAATCCATAATCAATTAGGCAGGTAAAAGGTCTGGATTGGATTCCAGGTGTGGCATTTGCAGGCGGTTACTTTGACCTCATGTTGTGGGTTCACAGCAACTCTCAATGTAAATGAAACAAACCATCGTTAGGCTGAAGAAAAAAAAAAAGAAATCCATCAGAGAGAGCGCACAAATGTTAGGAGTGGCCATATCAACAGTTTGGTACATTCATGAAAAAAAATAAAAAAAGCGCACTGGTGACCTCGTGAACTGCAAAAGGCCTGGACGTCCACGGAAGACAACAGTGGTGGATGATTACAGAATCCTTTCCATGGTGAAGAAAAACCCCTTCACAACATCTACCCAAGTGAAGAACATTCTCCTGGAAGTAGGTGTATCAGTATCTAAGACTACCATAAAGAGAAGACTTCATGAGAGCAAATACAGGGAATTTACCACAAGGTGCAAACCATTAACCCCTTCCCGCACCTTGGCGTAACTGTACGTCCAGATAAGCAGTAACTTCGCGCACCTGGGCGTACAGTCCGCGCTTTAAAAGTTAACCGCCGTGCGGCACTACACCGCAGCGGCGGTTAACTGTGCAGGGTGTCAGCCCTGCTCTCCCCGTTGCCGATCAGCGGCCTGTCGCAGCTGAAATCGGCAATTAACCCCTTCGATGCGGTGGTCGATTGCGATCACCACATCGAAGAGGTTTACAGCGGATCGGCAGCCCCCCACATGTATTTGCGGGGGCTGGCGATCCTTATCATGGCAACCAGAGGCCAGACAATGACCTCCGGGTTGCCATGTACGGAAGCCTCGGAGGATCAGCCTCCGGCCGTTCCTCCTCTGCTTCCTGTCAGTGTGACAGTTACGTCACAATGACAGTTAGAACACATTACACTACGTGTGTAGTGTAATGTGTTCCATCAGCGATCAGAGCTGCAGGTCTAAGTGTCCCCTAGTGGGACAAGTAAAAAAAGTTAAAAAAAGATAATAAAAATGTTTTGAAAAAGTGTAAAAATCAAAGTTAGAAGTGACATAAACAAAGAATGCTTTTTTTCCTATAATAAGACTTTTATTATAGGAAAAAAATTAACACGTTAAAAAAAGTACACATATTTGGTATCGCCGCGTTTGTAACGACCCCAACTATAAAACTGTAATATTATTTTTCCCGCACGGTGAACACCGTGAAAAAAATAAACGAAAAACAGTGCCCGAATCACAATTTTTTGGTTACCAACCATCCCAAAATATACAATAAAAAGTGATCAAAAAGTCGCATGTACGCCAAAATGGTACCAATACAAACGACATCCCGTCCCGCAAAAAACAAGCCCTTACACCGCTTTTTTGACTGAAAAATAAAAACGTTATGGCTCTAAGAATATGGTGACACAAAAATTAATTTATTTTATAAATAAGTGATTTTATTGCACAAACGCTGCAAAACATAAAAAAATTATATACATCTGGTATCGCCGTAATCTTATCGACCCGCAGAATAAAGTATAATGGTCATTTATAGCCCAGGGTGAAGGCCATAAAAAAAACAAATAAAAAACATTGTCAGAATTGATGGTTTTTGGTCACCTTGCTTGCCAAAAAATGGAATAGAACGTGATCAAAAAAATTTCTGGTACCCCAAAATGGTACCAATGAAAACTACAGATTGTCCCGCAAAGAATAAACCCTCACACGGCTCCGGTGGAGAAAAATAAAACAGTTCTGGCTCTCAGAATATGGCGATGCAAAATGTGCAGAGTGTCCAAAAGCAGATAAGATCGGGCGCCATTTATCAGTGCGACACTGGCCACATATCTGCGGATTATTATTTATTTACTGTATTATTATACCCTCTTATTATACCCTGATGTACCCCGCACAGATAACATGTACCCTGATGTACTCCGCACAGATAACATGTACCCTGATGTACCCCGCACAGATTACATATGCCCCCACATTATAAACTGAAACACCAGTAAAACCCCAAACAGAACAACTACCAAGCAAACTCTGTGCCCCAAAAGCCAAATGGCGTCCCTCCCTTCTGAGCCCTGCAGCGTGCCTAAACACCAATTTACGTCCACAGATATGGCATCGCCATACCCGGGAGAACCCGGTTAATATTTTGAGTTATTTGTCTTCAGTGGCACAAACTGGGCATAACATAGTGCACTAAAATGGCATATGAGTGGAAAATTGTAATTTTCACTCCGCACCATGCGCTGCGCATTAACCCTGCGCGCACCATGACAAAGCATGTCGTAGTGTGGGGGGTGATGTATGGAGCGTCTCACGTGAAAAATAAAGAATTTAGAACTGCAAAATCGCTGTTTTTTTGGTCACCTTGGCTCTACCTAAAAATGTAATAAAAAGTGCTCAAAAAGTTGTATGTACCAAAAAGTTGCACCAATAAAAACGACCGCTCGTCCCTCAATAAATAAGCCCTCATACCGCTCTATTGACTGAAAAATAAAAAAGTTGTGGCTCTTGGAACGCGGGGAGGAAAAAACTAAGAAGGAAAAGAAAAAAATGGATCACTCCAGAAAGGGTTAATTACTTTCTAATGAAAAACCATTTCTGACCACATGTGGGGTATTGCCGTACTCGGGAGAAATTGCTTTACAAATGTTGGGCGGCTTTTACCCCCTTTATCCTTTGTGAAATTGAAAAAATGCAACATTTTAGTGGAAGAAATGTCGATATTCATTTTCATGGCCTAATTCTAATAAATCCTGCAAAAGACTTGTGGGGTCTAAATGCCCACTATATCCCTAGATAGATTCTTTAAGTGGTGTAATTTCCACTTTTGGGGGGTTTCCCCTGTTTTGGCCTCTCAGGGGCTTTGCAAATGCGACATGGCACCCAAAAACCATTTCAGCTAAATTTGAGCTCCAAAAGCCAAATAGCGCTCCTTCCCTTCTAAGCCTTGCTGTGGGTCCAAACAGCAGTTTATTACTACATATGGCATATTTCCGTAATCGGGAGAAATTGTTTTACAAATGTTGGGGTGCTTTTTCTCCTTTATTCCTTGTAAAAATTAAAAATGGCTACCTTTTTTCAGAAAAAAAGTCGATTTTTACCTTTACAGAATAATTCCAATGAATTCAGCAAAACAACCGTGGGGTCAAAATGCTAACTTTACCCCTAGAAAAATTCCTTGAGGGGTTTAGTTTCCAAAATGGGGTCACTTTCCGGGGGTTTCCACTATTTTGTTCCCTCCAGTGCATTTCAAACGCGACATGGCACTGAAAACCATTCCAGCAAAATCAGAATTTCAAAATCCAAATGGTGCTCCTTTCCTTCTGAGTCCTGCTGTGGGTCCAAACAGCAGTTTATTACCACATATGGGGTATTGCTATAATCAGGAGAAATTGCTTTACATATGTTGGGGTGTTTTTTCTCTTTTATACCTTGAAAAAATTAAAAATTTCGACGTTTTTTCAGAAAAAAGTAGATTTTCATCTTCACAAACTAATTCAAATAAATTTAGCAAAAAAACTGTGGGTTAAAAATGCTAACTATACCCCTAGATAAATTCCCTGAGGGGTGTAGTTTCCAAAATGGTCACTTTTGGGGGTCTTTATTGTTTTGGCCCCACAAGACCTCTTCAAACCTGACATGGTACCTAAAATATATGCTAAAAAAAGAAGGCCCCAAAATCCACTAGGTGCTCCTTTGCTTCTGAGGCCTGTGTTTCAGTCCATGACCGAACTAGGGCCACATGTGGGGTATTTCTAAAAACTGCAGAATCTTGGCAATAAATAATAAGTTACATTTTTTGGGAAAAACCTTCTGTGGTATAGAAAAAAATGTATTACAAATGAATTTTGTATAAAAAAAATGAAATTTGTAACTTTCACCTCTACTTTGCTTTAATTCCTGTGAAACGCCTAAAGGGTTAATACACTTTCTGAATGCTGTTTTGAATACTTTGAGGGGTGCAGTTTTCAAAATGGGGTGATTTATGGGGACTTTCTAATATATAAGACTCTCAAAGCCACTTCAGAACTGAACTTGTCCTTGTAAAAATCGCCTTTTGAAATTTTCTTGAAAATGAGAAATCGCTGCTAAAGTTCTAAGCCTTGTAACGTCCTAGAAAAATAAAATAATGTTCAAAAAACGATGCCAAACTAAAGTAGACATGTGGGGGATGGTAACTAGTAACTATTTTGTGTGGTATTACTATCGGTTTTACAAGCAGATACATTTAAATTTAGAAAAATGCTAATTTTTGCAATTTCTCGCTAAATTTTGGTGTTTTTCACAATTAAATACTGAATCTATCGGGCAAATTTTGCCAGTAACATAAAGTCCAATGTGTCACGAGAAAACAATCTCAGAATCGCTTGGATAGGTAAAAGCATTCCGGAGTTATTACCACATAAAGTGACACGTCAGATTTTAAAAATCGGCTTCGTCCTGAAGGCCAAAACAGGCTCAGTCCTGAAGGGGTTAATCAGCCTCAAAAATACAAAGGCCAGACTACACTTTGCCAAGCAAAATCTAAAGAAGCCAGACCAGCTCTGGAACAGCATTCTTTAGACAGATGAAGCCAAGAACAACCTGTACCAGAATGATGCGGCAGAAAGTACGGAGAAGGCTTGGAACGGCTCATGATCTAAGGCAGGGGTCTCAAACTCGGCCGGGTAGGTGGGCCACATATAGAAAAAAAAGGGACGTTGACGGGCCGCATTTCTTTCAAATTTGATACAATACAAAATTGTTTATCAAATTAGTTATTTGATCTACTAACACTATTACAATAATAATAAAAATAAAAAACATTACTATAATACCGCAAGGTTTAAAATTTGAGAGAATTCTCCACATGCTTATTTCAACAATCAAGTTTTCCAGATTAACCCTTTCATGCTGACAATCTGTAGATACAAGTCCTTTTCGCACAAACCCCGTGCTGCCAGGACGTGTATATACAGATCTCCGTTCCAGCCGGCATAGCACTGCGGAAAGCGCTCGGACGCTGGCTGTGTCGGTGTCCCCGGCTCCCCAGCAACCTGTTCTCAGACAGCCGAAACGATTGGTTCGGCTACAGAGAATATGATCACCGTTATTAACTGCTTCCTGACCTCACACAGTAAATTCACGTCGGCGCTTGCTGGGCTCTGTGCAGTGCCGATGTGAATTCACAGTGGGTGTTAAAAGCGCGATCCGGGTGTCTCAGAGTAGTGCTGACACCCGGATCGCGCTGTTAACCCCCTGCCTCTGGTCCCGGAGACCTGACCGGAACCTGATTGGTTCAGGTCCCGATCATATGATCGCAGGGAAAGTTTGTTGCTAAAACAAACTTTCGAGGACCGATTGCGGGTGCTGCTGTCGGTTGCATGGCAAAACCAGAGGCCATACAACGGCCTCCGGTCTGCCATTTTGACTGACTTCCTGTCAGTGTGACGGTCAACGTCACACTGACTGTTTATAACACGTTACACTACCTAGGTAGTGTAATGTGTTATAGCAGCCATCAGTGCTGCAGGTCTTCAAGTAAAAAACAAGTTTAAAAAAAAAAAATTTTTTTATATAAGTTACAAAAACATAAAATGCTTTTTTTCCTATAATAAGTCTATTATAGGAAAAAAAAAAAAGTAAAAAATGTACACATTTGGCATCACCGTGTTCGTAACGACCCAAACTATAAAACTAGATTTTTCCCAAACAGTGAACACAGCAAAAATTTGGAAAATACTAGCATCACTATTTTTTTTGGTCATCACCCCTCCCAAAATATAGAATAAAAAGTGATCAAAAATTTGCATGTACCCCAAAATAAATACTAATAAACACTACAACCCATCCCGCAAAAAATAAGTCCTTACACAGTTTTGACTGAAAAATAAAAAAATTATTGCTCTCAGAATATGGTGACAAAATAAATAATTCTATAGAAAAAAGTGATTTTATTGCGCAAACGCCACAAAACTATTTACATATGGGATCGCCGTAATCGTACTGACCTGCAGAATAACGTAAAATGTCATTTATAGCGCACCGATTACTGTAAAAATAAAAAATAAAAAAAAGGAAAAAAAACATTGTCAAAATGTATGGTTTTTTTTCTCACTTTGATTGCCAAAAAAAATAAAAACTTTGCTTCGGAGGCCTGTGCTTCAGTCCATTATCACACTAGGGCCACATTTGGGATATTTCTAAAAACTGCGGAATCTGGCCAATACATATTGAGTTGCATTTCTCTGGTAAAACCTTCTGTGTCAGATTTTTTATTTTTTTTTAAATTACAAATTTATTTCAGCAAAAAATAAAATAATTTCTAAGTTTCCCCTCTACTTTGCTTTAATTCCTGTGAAACGCCTAAAGGGTTAATAAACTTTCTGAATGCTGTTTTGAATACTTTGAGCGGTGAAGTTTTTAAAATGGGGTGATTTATGGGGAGTTTCTAATATATAAGGCCCTCAAAGCCATTTCAGAAAGATCAGCTGATGTAGCTGGTGCCAGTGCTGTTAATATATCAGTTCTTAACCCTTTAGTGACCACCAATACGCCTTTTCACGTTCGTCACTAAGGGGCCTTAGGCTAGGCCGACACCTTTTCACGTGAGCCTAGTCTAAGTCCTGCACGGGTCTCCCGTGCAGGCCGGAGCTCAGCTGTCTGATGACAGCTGAGCTCCTCCTCCAACGCCTGCGATCGAAGTTTACTTAGATCGCGGCCGTATAACCCGTTAAATGCCGCCAACAGCGACCGCGGCATTTAACTTTGCTTACAGAGGGAGTGAGCTCCCTCTGTCACCCATCGGCGGCCCGCGAATGCAATCGCGGGTCTCCGATGGGGTGTCATGGCAGGCGGGGGCTTGATAAAAGCCCCCAGGTCTGCCCTGGACATATGCCTGTTAGATTTACACTGACTGGCAATAACGCTCTGGTATACGAAGTATACCAAAGCATTATAGCAGCGTTCTGAAGATCGCACAGTGAAGTCCCCTAGTGGGACTAGTGAAATAAATAATAAATGTGAAAGATTAATAATAAAAGTTACAGTAAAAAAAAAACAAAAACTTTTTTTCCCATAAAGTGTAAAAAAGAAATAAAAGTACACATATATGGTATCGCCGCGACCGTAATGACTCCATTAATAAAAGTTAATGTAATTTAAACCACAAGGTGAACACCGTATAAAAAAAAAAAAGAGCAAAAAACAAATGGCGAAATTGCAGTTTTTTTCCCATTGCCCCCCAAAAAAAGTCATAATAAAAATGAATCAATAAGTCCCATGCACCCCAAAACAGTACTAATCAAAACTACGTCTCGTCCCGCAGAAAACAAGCCCAAAAAATCACTACATTGATGGAAAAATAAAAGTTACAGCTCTTAGAAAACAACGATGCAAAAACAAATAATTTTAGTTCAAAAGTGTTTTTATTGTGCAAAAATTGTAAAACATAAAAAACCTCTACATACCGACCCATAGAATAAAGGTAATGTGTTATTTACGTCGCACAGTGAACGTCGCCATTGCATAGAACAATGGCGGAATTTCAGTTTTTTTTTATAATCCCTCCCCCAAAAAAGTTAAGTTAATAAAAAAATATGTACCCAAAAATGTGCTATTAAAAAAGTACAACTAATCCCGCAAAAAACAAGTCCTCATACAGCTATGTAGATGAAAAAATAAAAAAGTTATAGCTCTTTGAATGCGACTATAGATAAACTGATAAAATAGCTTGTCATTAGGGCCTAAAATGGGCTGGGCACTAAGGGGTTAAGGAGCTTAGTTGTTATTTCTGTCCCCCTCTTCATAATATTTAGAGATTCTCTAGTGACTGGTATAGTGCCAAGCGACTGGCGCAGGGCAAATGTGGTGCCTATTTTCAAAAAGGGCTCTAGGTCTTCCCCAGGTAATTATAGACCAGTAAGCTTAAAGAGGCTCTGTCACCAGATTTTGCAACCCCTATCTGCTATTGCAGCAGATAGGCGCTGCAATGTAGATTACAGTAACGTTTTTATTTTTAAAAAACGAGCATTTTTGGCCAAGTTATGACCATTTTTGTACTTATGCAAATGAGGTTTGCAAAAGTCCAAGTGGGTGTGTTTAAAAGTACAAGTCCAAGTGGGTGTGTATTATGTGCGTACATCGGGGCGTTTTTAATACTTTTACTAGCTGGGCGCTCTGATGAGAAGTAACATCCTCTTCTCTTCAGAACGCCCAGCTTGTGACAGTGCAGATCTGTGACGTCACTCACAGGTCCTGCATCGTGACGGCCACATCGGCACCAGAGGCTTCAGTTGATTCTGCAGCAGCCTCGACGTTAGCAGGTAAGTCAATGTAGCTACATCGACTTACCTGCAAACGCTGATGCTGCTGCAGAATCAACTGAAGCCTCTGGTGCCGATGTGGCCGTCACGATGCAGGACCTGTGAGTGACGTCACAGATCTGCACTGTCACAAGCTGGGCGTTCTGAAGAGAAGAGGATGTTACTTCTCATCAGAGCGCCCAGCTAGTAAAAGTATTAAAAACGCCCCGATGTACGCACATAATACACACCCACTTGGACTTGTACTTTTAAACACACCCACTTGGACTTTTGCAAACCTCATTTGCATAAGTACAAAAATGGTCATAACTTGGCCAAAAATGCTCGTTTTTTAAAAATAAAAACGTTACTGTAATCTACATTGCAGCGCCTATCTGCTGCAATAGCAGATAGGGGTTGCAAAATCTGGTGACAGAGCCTCTTTAACATCCATTGTGGGGAAAAATGTTTGAGGGGCTATTGAGGGATTATATACAGAATTATGTGACAAATAGTATTATAAGTGACAGCCAGCAGGGTTTTACTAAGGACAGAAGCTGTCAAACCAACCTGATCTGTTTTTATTTAGAGGTAAGCAGAAGCGAAGACAGAGGGGCCGCTGTGGATATAGTGTTTTTGGACTTTGCAAAGGCATTTGACACTGTCCCCCATAGACGCCTAATGGGTAAATTAAGGACTATAGGTTTAGAAAGTATAGTTTGTAATTGGATTGAGAATTGGCTTAAGGACCGTATCCAGAGAGTTGTGGTCAATGATTCTTACTCTGAATGGTCCCCTGTTATAAGTGGTGTACCCCAGGGTTCAGTGCTGGGACCACTATTATTCAACTTATTTATTAATGATATAGAGGATGGGATTAATAGCATTATTTCTATTTTTGCAGATGACACCAAGATATGTAACTATGGAAGATGTTCGTGAATTGCAAGCTGATTTGAACACACCAAGTGTTTGGGTGTCCACTTGGCAGATGAAGTTTAATGTAAAATAAATGTAAAGTTATGCACTTGGGTACAAACAACCTGCACGCATCAGATGTCCTAGGGGGAGCCACTTGTTGACAAGGATCCGGGTGTACTTGTAAATCATAAACTAAATAACCGCATGCAATGTCAATCAGCCGCTTCAAAGGCCAGCAAGATATTGTCGTGTATTATAAGAGGCAGGGACTCGCGGGACAGGGATATAATATTACCACTTTACAAAGCATTAGTGAGGCCTCATCTAGAATATGCAGTTCAGTTCTGGGCTCCAGTTCATAGAAAGGATGCCCTGGAGTTGGAAAAAATTCAAAGAAGAGCAACAAAGCTAATAAGGGGCATGGAGAATCTAAGTTATGAGGAAAGATTAAAAGAACTAAACCTATTTAGCCTTGAAAAAAAGACGAATGTGATCTAGGGCAACCCCTGAGCCGGAGTCCCGGAATATAGGCTCTGCGCCGGAACTCTGGGGAAGCCATTAACATCAGTGTCCATATATGGACAGTGATGTCAGGGGCTTGCCCAGAGCAGAGCCGCTTCTAGCACTCTGCCTGGGATTCCAGCTCTGCTCCTGACATCACTGTCCATATATGGACATGGATGTCAGGGGCAACCCCAGAGCAGGAGTCCTGGGCAGAGTAGTAGGCTCTTCCTGGGACTCCAGTTGTGCTCCTAACATCATTGGTACTCCTGCTCTGGGGAAGCCCCTGACATCACTGTGGAATCTAATGATATCGCTGTCCATACAATCGACAGAGTCCCGGAGCAGAGCCTATACTAGCGCTCTGCACGGGACTCCGACTCTGGGGAAGCCCCAGACATCGCTGTCCATATGTGGACAGCGATGTCCGGGAATTGCAGAGTCCCGGAGCAAAGTCTGTACTAGTGGCTCTGTATCCAGCGGGCCGCAGATGACAGCCCCAGGGGTCGCATGTGGCGCGCGTGCTTGAGACCCCGGATCCAAAGCATCCCACATCCTCTGTAAAACATCGTGGAGGCAGTGTGATGGCATGGGCATACATGGCTGCCAAAGGCAATGGGCCACTAAGGTTTATTGATAGAAGACAGTAGCCGCCGGATGAATTCTGAAGTGTTCCTGCTCAAATTCAACCAAACGTAGCAAGGTTGATTAGACGTTGCTTCACAGTACAGATGGACAAATGACCCGAAACTGCGAAAGCAACCCAGGAGCTTTTTGTTTTTTTTAAGACAAAGTAGTGGAATATTCTGCAATGGCCAATTCAATCACCAGAGGTCAACCCGATCGAGCATGCATTTTACTTGCTTAACTGGTTGCCGACAGGACGAGAATAAACGGTAGGTACTCGGCGCATCAGGACTAGAATTCTCGTCCTGTGTTATAGCCAGTGTCCGCACGCCACGATGAGCGAGGCAGCGGCTGTAACACACAGCCGCAGCCCGCTCTATCGGCACAGAGAAGAGAAGTCTGTCCTCGGTCGTTAACCCCTTGAATGCCACGATCAATGGATAAACCCGACATGGGTAGACAGGGCCGGCCCTAGGATAGATGGCGTCCTGTGCGAAATGATCGTTCAGCGCCCCACCCCATCATTAAAAAAAAATGCCCTATAAAAAAAATAATGCCCCTTTAGTGCCCCCATACAGTATAATAATATTTAATATAATATATTACAACCCCTTCAAGGACACAGTATTTTCTCCTCTAATTGTGGCCACAGTATTATACCATCTGTAGTACCACTACACAGTATAATGTCCGCTTAGTGGCCCCCACAGAGTATAGTGCCCCCCTGTAGATTTTGCCATACAGACTCCCTGTAGACAATGCCATAATTCCCCACCTTTTTGTAGATCGTGCCATACAGGTGGGGGGGCCACCTCCCCCTTGTAGACAGTGCCATACAGTCCCCCAACTCCCCATTGTAGATCGTGCCACAGTCCCCGCACCTCCCCCTTGTAGACAGTGCCCCCAAACAAAAATTGTACTCACCTAAGCCCCGTTCCAATGACGAACTGAGCTGCTCCATGACGGGACTCTATAGCCTGGTACAGAGAGTTTCCCAACCTTTTCGGACTCGAGGCAGCTCTGGAAAAACAAAATTTCCTCAGGGCCCCCCTACTAAAAATTGTTTTGAGAAAGACCGAAAACGGCTAAGAACAAGCACTCTACTCGTAGGGTATGTTCACGCACTTTTTTTTTTTAACCCAAAAAAATCTGCCTCAAAATTCCTTCAGCAACTGATGGTGTTGTGTGGCTTTTTTTTGTGTTTTTTCTTAAGCTGTTGAAGCGAGTGCAAAAGACGCAGGAAAAAAAGCTCCAAACTGGCGCCGCAGGTATTTTCTGCCTCCTATTAATTTCAATTGGAGGTCAGAGGTGGAAGCCACTTGAAGACCATCAGCCCCCCACTCAGATTGCCCGTGTAGGTAGCGCCGCACTGCCCACATGCCCCCTGGTCGCTAGCGCCACACTGCCCACAGCCCCCCGGTCGCTAGCGCCACACTGCCCACACCCCCCCGGTCGCTAGCGCCACACTGCCCACAGCCCCCCCGGTCGCTAGCGCCACACTGCCCACAGCCCCCCCGGTCGCTAGCGCCACACTGCCCACAGCCCCCCCGGTCGCTAGCGCCACACTGCCCACAGCCCCCCCGGTCGCTAGCGCCACACTGCCCACAGCCCCCCCGGTCGCTAGCGCCACACTGCCCACAGCCCCCCCGGTCGCTAGCGCCACACTGCCCACAGCCCCCCCGGTCGCTAGCACCACACTGCCCACAGCCCCCCGGTCGCTAGCACCACACTGCCCACAGCCCCCCGGTAGGTAGTGCAAGGACTACGAAATGACCGTGATAGCTGGTGGGCAATAAACATTCAAAAAAGGACAACTGTGCAGGAGCATACAAAATACCCAGCTATCAAAAAAACTGCCCACATGCCCCCCGGTCGCTAGCGCCACACTGCCCACAGCCCCCCGGTCGCTAGCGCCACACTGCCCACAGCCCCCCAGTAGGTAGTGCAAGGACTACGAAATGACCATGATAGCTGGTGGGCAATAAACATTCAAAAAAGGACAACTGTGCAGGAGCATACAAAATACCCAGCTATCAAAAAAATTTGTGGAAATTGACCAAGATATAACCTTTATTTAGTCCGAGTAAAGGATTAATCCTTTTAGCTAGATTTAAAAAAAAAAAAAAAAAGTTATATCTTCGTTTATTTCCACTTTTTTTGATACCAGAGAAAGCTGGGTATTTTGTGTGCTCCTGCACAGTTGTCCTTTGTAGGTAGTGCCCAAACAGCCCACTTGTAGATCGCAAACCCCCCCCCCCCTTCCAGTAAAGATAGCGCCACTGTAGCTCCCTGAAGGAGCGGAATCCCCGTGTGGCCACTGCTTGATGCCTCTGTCCATATATGGACAGTGACATCAGGGAAAACTGAGGCGGAATCCCCGTCCACAGCGTTTCAGACGCTATGACCGTTGATTCCACTCCAGGAGAAGCTCCTGTCTGTGTCCATGACCTCATTGGCTTCTCCTGGAGTGGAATCCCCGGTCATAGAGTCTGCAACGCTGTGATCGGGGATTCCGCTTCAGGAGTTTCCACTGATGTCACTGTCCATATATGGACAGAGACATCAAGCAGCGCTCCAGGAGCGGAATCCTCGGCCACACGGGGATTCCGCTCCTTCAGGAAGCTACAATGGCGCTAGTAGACAGCAGAGCAGGGAGATACCTCCCTGCTCGGCTATAGTGCCGTCGCTACCGCTATAGCAGCCACAGCAGCTGCTAGCGGCGCCACCGCCCTCATGCCCGATGTAACCGCTAGCAGCCGCTATGGCTGCTACAGCGGTAGCGACGGCCACTAAGTGAAGAAGCGCCCGGGAGGAAAGGCGACTGCAGTTAGGCCCCATGCACACGAACGTAAAAACGAACGTACTTACGGGCCCATAGACTTCTATTGGCCACGGTTACCTCCCTGTATGCTTACGGGAAGGTGCACGGGCCGTTGAAAAATATAGAACATGTGCTATTTTAGGCCGTAATTACGGCACGGGCAGGCCCATAGAAGTCTATGGGACTCCCGTAATCACGGGTGACTACGTGTGTGCACCCGTAATTACGAGAGCGATGCTAGGCGACGTCAGTGGATAGTCCCTGTCCAGGGTGCTGAAAGAGCTACCTAATCGGCATTAACTCTTTCAGCACCAGGGACAGCAACTACCGATCACAATATAAATCAAAGTGTAAAAAAAATAAAAAATATTTGAAGTTCATACTTACCCAGAACTCCCTGCTTCTTCCTCCAGTCCGGCCTCCCGGGATGACGTTTTAGCCCATGTGACCGCTGCAGCCGGAGGCTGCAGAGGTCACATGGACTGCCACGTCATCCAGGGAGGTTGGGCTGGATGTCGAAAGAGGGACGCGTCACAGACAACGGCCGGGTAAGTATGAATTTCTTTTAATTTTACCTCGGAAAGGGCTGCCCCTTCTCTGTATCCTGCACTGATAGAGAAGGGGCTGCCGATTAGTGCAGTGCAATTGGAGCCAAAACGTGCCCGTAAATACAGGTGGAATACTGGTCACACCGGACCCGTATTTACGGGCACGAAGTGTGTGTATCCCCGCTGGTAGTTGCAATGGCGCGGGGATATACACACCCGCTGGCGCCCCTCTTGCAGGGTGGCGGCTGGCGCCGTGCGACCGCACTGGTCGAACATATCTAAGGCCGGCCATGTGGGCAGACAGCTCAGGGTCCATCAAAGGACCCAAGGGCTGTCTGCCTATATTTCCTGTTAGAGAATACTGGACATATGTCCCAACAACTGTATGTGTACAACCAGTACACAGGCTAATGTACTGGCATATGGATATATGCCAATACAATAAGGTTCAAAAATACAAATCTGATTTTTTTTTACAATGAATAAACGTGTCAAAATATAAGTGACAAAACATGAAATATATGCATATTTGGTATCGCCACGTCCGTAACAACCTGTTCAATATATGTAGAACATTATTTTTTATGATGATCGGTGTATGGTGTAAAAAAAATAATTTTAAATTTTAAAAAAAAAGCAAGAAAACTGCAGCGGAACGGCTTTTTTTCTACATATTTTCTTATAGAAGTTAAACGATAATGTAAATGTAGGGACGCACAATGCAACTGCATCCCCAAACTGTTCGATACCGTTAATGTATTTCGATACTTAGATGTGCGGCCGCACAGCTTAGTATAGTAACACATGATTGTATGAGAGCGAGGCTGCGGCCGTATAATACAGCCATTGCCCTGCTCCTGAGTCCTGACAAGTGCGCGCCGTCAGGATGATGTGATGCGGCCAGCGCTGCACTAATGAGCGGCGACACTCAAGACCGAACATGGCGGGCGAACTGCACATCCCCATGTTCTGTCATCAGTGCCTGCACCGCCGCTCATTAGTTCAGCGTCACCTCATGCCGACCGCGCACGCACTTAATGTCAGGAGCGGGGCGATGGCTGTATTACACAGCCCCGCTCTATAACGGCGGAGAGAGAAACCTCTCATCTCCGCCGTTATTCTCCAGTATGCTTCGATCAAAGCGGACTGCAGCATTTCAGGGGAAAATGAAAAGGGAGGGGGGGGGGGATGCCCCGTGGATCGAGTCACACGAATCCCTGTGATGCGATTGAGGGCCATACCATATATGGGCAGACAGCCCAGAGTCCATTGAAGGACCCCAGGGCTGTCTTACCACATTTCCTGTTAGGGCATACTGGAGGTATGTCCTAACAACTGCCTTTGTACTATCCGTATACAGATATATGCCAGTACATTAAAGAGGCTCTGTCACCACATTATAAGTGCCCTATCTCTTACATAAGGAGATGAGCGCTGTAATGTAGGTGACAGCAATGTGTTATTTAGAAAAACGCTCTATTTTTACCACGTTAGGAGCGATTTTAGCTTTATGCTAATTCGTTTAATGCCCAACTGGTGTTTTTACTTTAGACCAAGTGGGCGTTGTACAGGGGAGTGTATGATGCTGACCAATCAGCGTCATACACTTCTCTCCATTCATTAAGTTAGCACATAGGGATCCTGCTAGATCAGTAGGTCCATAGAAAGTGGACTCCCTCTGTAAGCCCATCAGTGACGCGACTGCAGATTGAGTTGCTAGGGCAGCCGAGGGTATGAGAATAGCAGTAATGTCGGCAGCAGTGCTGGAATCCCCCAGCAGAGCATCAGCTGACACTCTACTCGGGAACTCCAGCTATAGGAAACCACTGAAGTCACTGACCAAATGTCGGGAGCAGTGCTGGAGTCTGAAGCAAAGCGCTAGCTGATGCTCTGCTCAGGGACTCCAGCAATAGGCAGTGTGACAGCCACTTGCGGTCATGCCATTGATAACACGCCGACACGAACAGCACAGGCAGCAAGTCCTCAGTCACGTGATGCTGTGTCAGCGCGTCATCAATATTAGAAAAGCTCCAGCACTTCTGGTAACAGTTCACCGGGTTTGAACGGCACCGTTTGGTACCGAAATTTGAATTAAAGTATTTTAGCAAGTGTCTTCTTTTTACATTAAAATATGAATGCAAACCAGTTTTTGGTCCCTGGATAACCACTTTAAGGCCGAATTCACACAACAGTCATTGGACTAGGGATGTCACAATACCAGAATTTGGACTCCGATACTTCATTTAGTATTGCGATTTCGATACCAATTCGATAGTTTGCCAACAGTAATAAAAAAAAAAAAAAAGGTTCTTTTATTTTCTGATGTGAGGCGAGTGGTGTGATGAATTTCACCTCCATGTGCCTCACATTAATACTAATTAACACCATCATGTTTCTCAGTCATAATGGGTAAATGTGTGAGGTACATGATGGGGTTAATTACGATTAATGTGAGGCACATGGAGGTGAAATTCATCACACCACTCACCCCACAATAAGTGAAAGAAAGTAGTTTTTATTTAATTTATTTTTTACAGCGTACACTTCATAAATTATGCAAAAAAATTGTTGGGCAGGTTATTACGGCCGCGCCAATACCAAATGTGTATATTTTATGTATTGAGACTTATTTTAATGTTTATTGTAAAAAAGTTGTAGGTGTATTTTTTATTTTTAAACATTACTTTAAAGTTTAAAAAATAAAGTAAAACCATAATGTACTGGCATATATCAGATATATGCCAGTACATTAGCCTGTGTACTGATAGTAGACAGGCAGTTGTTAGGACATACCTCAGTATGCCCTAACAGGAAATATGGTAGGACAGCCCTGGGCTGTCTGCCCATATATGGTATGTCCCTCAATCGCGTCACAGGAATTCCCTGTGATGCGATCCAAGGGGCATCCCCCCTTTTCATTTTCCTCTGAATGCTGCAGTCCGCTGTGATCGCAGCATTCACGGGAATAACGGCGGAGATGAGAGGTTTCTCTGATCTCCGCCAGCGGGGCTGCGGCTGTGTAATACAGTCATTGCTCCGCTCCGGACAGGAATTGCGTGCGCGGTCAGCAGTAGGTGATGTGTTTTCAGTGCCGCTGGCCGCATCGCATCACCCTAACCCCGCGCACTTGTCAGGACTCAGGAGCGGGGCAATGACTTATCACACAGCCGCAGCCTCGCTCTCATACATTCATGTGTTACAATACTGAGCTGTGCGGCTGCGCAGCTAAGTATCGAAATACATGAAACCGTATCGAACCGTTTGGGGATGCACAGTATCGAAGTTTCGATGCATCCCCACATTGGACTGTACATATGAACAGGACTCCTGGCATCATTTAGGCTACAGTCACACGACAGTGAAAAAAAATGGCCATTAAAAACTGACCAACAGTCAGTTTTTATGGCCGTTTTGCATCGGTGTGTCTCCAAATTTTCATCCATTTCCAGTCAGTCTGCATTTGATGGCAGCTTGTCATTCGTTCTACATGGCGGTTAAAAAAAAACTGATTTTAAATTTGTCAAGGTCTTTATTTTTTTATCCCAATCTCTTGAAACCACCACAGTGCCTTTGTACATTGTGCCACAAAGTCCCTGTAGATAGTGGCCACATAGTGCCACACCACCCATATAGTGCCAGTGCCCATGTAGATATCACCCCCTTGTAGGATCGCACCACCCCTCCCCAGATGTAGGATCGCACCACCGTAGCTCCCACTAAGAGCTGAATCAGCGGCTGCAACCTTTGATCGGGGATTCCGCTCCTAGAGGGAGCCCCTGAAGTCACTGTCCATACAGAGACATCAGGGACTCCCTCTAGGAGCAGAATCCACGGCCAAAGTTTGCCGACGCCTTAGACCGTGATTTAGCTCCTAGTGGGAGATACAGTGGCGCCATTTTCTTATGGGGAGGTGCTGCGATCTGCAAGGGGGTGGCTATATACTAGGAGTCCTCATTGCCCACAGAACTGCTATTCTGTATTGCATAATTTTTTTCAGTACAGAACAGCAGTTCCATGGGGAACAAGTGACCGACCGGGGAGCAGCTAGTCAGGCGGGGTGCACCAGGCAGTGACAGGGCGAAGCTTCCTCCTGCAGAACGGCACAACTAAAGAATCAATTAAGCGATTCTGTTAAAAAAAACTGAATCGTCAAAGCCCTTGAGGGCGAATTCATTTGATTACTTGCCCAGCCCTAGGAGTTCTGTAGAAAAAGGAGACGGTATGGAGACTAGTCCAAAATGTGCTCGTCTGACAGCTTTAGCTCTGAATGGCATCCAGCAGCTTGCAATGTATTGGAATACATGCAAGCTGCTGAAGACCAAAATGTTTGACTAAACCAATCAAAATCCAATATAAAAACACACAGATAAGGATCTGTATGAATACCCGGCCACTCCCTGGTCTCTGGGGTAGTGGGATTTACGCATGTAATCTTTGACACTTAATTAACTCCCATTCATTAGAGCTGCCAAAAAGCATATACACCCTGCTGCACTGTCAGACAAATTAGGCTATATTCACACGACAGTGGAAAAAGAAGGTCCATTAAAAATTGATCAACTGTCAGTTTTTCATGGCCATTTTGCATCAGTGTGTGTCTGAATTTTCCTCAATTTCCAGTCAGTCTGTCAGTTTTTCATTGGTCAGGCTTTTTGTCCCAACCCCCTGAACACACCCAAAGTGTTCACCCAGACACGAATTTACAGCCTCCCTGTATATGATGCCACACCGCCTCCCTGTATATGATGCCACACAGCCTCCCTGTATATGATGCCACACAGCCTCCCTGTATATGATGCCACACAGCCTCCCTGTATATGATGCCACACAGCCTCCCTGTATATGATGCCACACAGCCTCCCTGTATTTGATGCCACACAACCTCCCTGTATATATGATGCCACACAGCCTGACATGAATGCACTACATACTCACCGATGCAGCGCTGTCTTCAGGTAAGGTCTTGTCTTCACGGGAACTGCGAAGGTGAAGCAAGAACACTCACTGATGCAGCCAGTCTTCACGTGTGGTCTCCCATCTTCTCGGGATCTGCAAAGGCGGCGCGATGACGTCATTTAGTCACCTTCGCAGAACCCGTGAAGACGAGACCACACCTGAAGAGTTCGGTGCTGCATCGGTGAGTAAGTCAGAGCCGCCGATAGCCAGCGAGGGAACTAGTAGTTCCCTTGCTAATCCCCATGTCACAGATCGGTTTTTAACGGTCGTTACAAGTATTGAAAGCCGTTAAAAACTGATCCATTGACTGCCATTATAAAAAACGGCTGTGAGAATATTCCCATAGATCATCATTGTTCTGAAAACGGCCATTCGACGCCGTTAATATAACTTTTTTTGCGTCCTAAATTTACTAAGTGGTATAAACAACAGCGGGTCGTTACGATTGCGGCAATACCAAATTTATAGTGTTTTCTTATGTTTTACTACTTTCTAAATTATTTGTTTTTGCATCTTTATATTTTAGGAGTTCTAACTTTATTTTTCTGTCGATGTAGCTGTAGGAGTACTTTTCTGTATTGCAGTGTATTACTGCCTGTCAGTATAAAACAGACAGACATCTGTTGGCCATGCCTCTGGCATGGCCCAATAGGCATTAAAGAGGCTCTGTCACCACATTATAAGTGCTTTATCTCCTACATAAGGAGATCGGCGCTGTAATGTAGGTGACAGTGATGCTTTTTATTTAAAAAAAACTATTTTCACAACGTTAGGAGCTATTTTGGTTTATGCCAACGAGTTGCTTAATGCCCAAGTGGGCGTATTTTTACTTTCGACCAAGTGGGCGTTGTACAGAGGAGTGTATGACGCTGACCAATCGGCATCATGCACTCCTCTCCATTCATTTACACAGCAGAATCGCGTTCTTACTAGAACATGATCTGAAGCCACATACACACCGATTCTGCTTGATTACCATTAATCAAGTGTCCTGATAATGAATACACATGACCATCCAGCCTGGACGTCATGTGTATTCAGAATCCTGACACTTCTGAATTTTTTCTGTGAGATTTCCAGCACGGGAAACTAAATCTCGTTTATCTCCGTAATCTCGCGAGATTTAGTTTCCCGTGCTGGAAATCTCAAAGAAAATTGTCAGAAGTATCAGGATTCTGAGTACACATGACGTCCAGGCTGGATGGTCATGTGTATTCATTATCAGGACACTGGATTAACGTTAATCAAGCAGAATCGCTGTGTATATGGCTGCAGATCATGTTCTAGTAAGAACGCGATTCTGCTGTGTAAATGAATGGAGAGGAGTGCATGATGCCGATTGGTCAGCGTCATACACTCCTCTGTACAACGCCCACTTTAGCATTAAGAAAGCTCATTAGCATAAACCAAAATCGCTCCTAACGTTGTGAAAATAGATCGTTTTTTTTAAATTATAAAGCATTACCGTCACCTACATTACAGCGCCGATCTCCTTATGTAGGAGATAGGGCATTTATAATGTGGTGACAGAGCCTCTTTAACTAGAGGCAGACCTGGGGGATTTTGTTGGCCCCTAGTTGCTATAGAAGCCACTGGCACCCTGCGATCGCGGCATGCCTGTGGGGTGGGAGAGGGAGCCCCCTCTCTCCAAAACCACTCAGATGCGGCACTCTATTGTGCACCAGATCTGAGGGGTTAAACTAGCATAATTGATACGGATGTCTATCGCAGCCGCTCAAGCATGTCTGCTCCCAGTTGTTAGCTACCTCCGGTAGCAGACAGCAGCAAGAGTTAACTGCTCCCGGCAGTGTTTATTCAGATGCAGCGCCATAAAAAGGCTATAGGGGCTCTGTCACCACATTATAAGTGGCCTATATTGTACATGATTTGATCGGCGCTTTAATTTATATTACAGCAGTGTTTTCTATTTAGAAAAACGATCATTTTTGACGGAGTTATGATCTATATTAGCATTATGCTAATGAGTTTCTTAATGGACAATTGGGCGAGTTTTACTTTTTGGCCAAGTGGGCGTTGTACAGAGGAGTGTATAACGCGGACTAAATCAGCGTCATACACTTCTTCCCATTCATTTATACAGCACATAGCGATATAGCTATATCGTTATGTGCAGCCACATAAAGACACTAACGTTGTGTCCTGACAATATACATTACCTCCAGCCAGGACGTGATGTGTATTCAGAATCATGTCACTTCTGTAGCATCTGTGATATTTACAGGAAGGCAAGCGTAATCTCGCGAGATTACGATGTAACCTGTCATTTCAAACGAGATTACGCTTGCCTTGCTGTAAATATCAGAGACTCTACAGAAGTGACAGGATTCTGAATACACATCACGTCCTGGCTGGAGTTAATGTATATTCATTGTCCGGACACTGCAGTACCGTTAGTGTGTTTATGTGGCTGCACATAACGATATAGCTATATTGCTATGTGCTGTATAAATGAATGAGAAGTGTATGACGCTGATTGCTCAGCGTCATACACTCCTCTGTACAACGCCCACTTGGCCAAAAAGTAAAACCCGCCCAGTTGTTCATTAAGAAACTCATTAGCATAAAGCTAATATAGGTCATAACTCCGTCAAAAATGATCATTTTTCTAAATTAAAAAAAACACTGCTGTAATCTACATTACAGCGCCGATCACATCATGTACAAGATAGGGCACGTATGTGGTGACAGAGCCTCTTTAAATATAATTAACCGCATGGAGACACAAATTTCCATAAGCGCTTTATTATTTCTTCTACAAAAGGTGACAATGCTTGCATTGCTTATGTTCTTTCCTACGTCATTAACCCGGTGGGCTACACGATAATTCAACATATTTTAATAGTTAAGAATTTTACAGACAACACCAATTATGAGGACTTTTAAATTGCGATAAATGGGTACAAAAGGCAGTTTTTTTAAGTCTTTATCTTAACCGGTTAAGGACTAGGCTATTTTACAGCTAAATGCGCTTCTTTAGATGACTAACTCTGCAGGTGAATAAAGTTCATCTTTGAATTTTACACTCTTTTTAAAGGACAGATAGGGCTTTGTTTTAGTGGCATTTGTCAGTATATATCATTTTTATTTTTTTCTCTAAAGTGGGCAAAATTGGAAAAAAATTCAAGAATTTAGCAATTACGTCAGTTTATGCTAGCATTTTTCACACAGTATGGACCACGGACAAAATTAATCTCCTTTCACATTCTTCCACTTCTCCCGTGCATGGGGATAACAAATGTGTGAATAATTCACTGTGCGGGCATGTGCCAGGGCTTGGCATAAAAGGAGGCTTTTTGGCCTTTTTGGTCCAGGAATTCTGCATTTGATTTTATAGCGGCATACCGTTTTCTTGGGGGTGTAATGCTGCTGAAACATTAGAATCACCCCATAAATTACTTCATTCACACAAGTAGACCCCACAAGGTTTATCATATTTTTAGACAGTCCAGTTTTCTTCTGAAAGTTTCTTGAATAAGATGGATCAAAATAAAATTAGCAATTTTTTAGCAAATGCGTCAGTTTATGCCAGCATTTTTCACACACAGTATAGACCATGGACAAAATTAATCTCCTTTCACATTCTGCCACTTCTCCTGTGCATGGGGATACCAAATATGTGTGTCTTATTTATCACATAGAGATGTAGGAGGGCGGACGATAGAAGATTATTTCACAAATCGCTTTTTCTCAAAGCTGGTTTTACAAAACTCAGAGTTTCTATAACACTTCCAAAATATCTGCGCTTGAAGCAGAAATCCCAAAATATTCATCTAGGGGTATAATGGGAATTTTTTTTTGGGGGTTTTCTAAAATTAGAAATTGCAGGTTTATGCAAATAGAGCTATGCAGCAGATGAACTTTAGAAAATATGCAAACATGACATCCACCCCCCACCCATTCCCTCCCTCACCCTTGGAGTAAAATCAGGGGAAAAATAAAAAAGTAATGTAAGGCAAATATATTTTCAACGAATTAACTAAAATCTAATAATTCAGAACAGTGTGGTATTTTTTAAAACATGGCTCAATGCACAGGCCTGGTTGTGAGGGACATGAGGGACAGAAATATCGGGAATCTTTGCGGTGCCCGTCTTTTCTGCAGACGCGGCACTTTTTCTGAGGGTTGCTTCTGGTTGGTGTTGGGGGAATCCGACTGATGAAGTGTCTTTCAGTCAGTCGCGTGACATCCTCAGACTGGGGGCATTCTCGGGTGTCCTGAACATCAAAAATGAGGCCTTCAATAATTTTCTCCTGGAAATCCAGGTATGTGTCTCTGCCTCTGTTTTTTTTGTAGAGCACAAATGAGTTGTGGATGGCCACCTGTAACAAATAAATGGCCACTTTTTTGTACCAGGTTTTTGTTTTTCGCTTTACTAAATAGGGCTGTAAAACCTGGTCGCTTAAATCCACCCCCCCCCCCCATGTACTTGTTATATTCAGACACGCTCACTGGTTTGTGCTTGTCCGATGTTGCCCCTCTTTCCCTCACTGCCACTGCTCCTGCAGTATGAATCGTGCTTAGCACATACACATCTTTGCAATCCCTGAACTTGACCGCCAGCAATTCCTCAGATGCATAAGCACAGGAGTCCCCCTTTACCATGCGCTTCCCCACTAATTGCTGTGGAAAACCAATTCGGTTTTTGCGCATGGTACCACATGCCCCAGTCCTTGCAGCATGCAAATGCCTAAACAGGGGCACACTGGAATAAAAATTGTCGCAGTACAGGTGGTACCCCTTGTGAAGCAGAGGCTGCATTATCTCCCACACAATTTTGCTGCTGGTGGAAAGATCAGGGGGGCATCCAGGAACATTTATTGTGCGGTCCCGCCCTTCATAAATCCTGAAGGTGGTGGTATATCCTGACCCGCTTTCGCACAGTTTATAAAGCTTAACGCCATATCTTGCCCTTTTGGAAGGTAGATATTGGCGAAAACCAAGTCTGCCATGGAAGTTGAGGAGGGATTCGTCCACACTTACATTCTGCTCTGGGGTGTAAAGTTGCAGGAATAAATTATTCAGGGAATTTATTAGCGTTCTAATTTTGAACAACCGATCCCGGTTTGCATCGGTACTTGGGGGGGGGCCTGTGCGTTGTCATTGAAGTGGAGGAACCTCATTATTCTCTCATAACGAGACCTGGGCATTACTGCAGAATATACTGGGGTGGCTTGGGCGGGTCTTGTTGACCAGTAAGACCTAATGGAGGGCTTTTTGACAATACCCATATTTAGGGTGAGCCCCAAGAATGTTTTTAATTCCTGCAAATTGGTGGGCGTCCAATCTCTGGCATGGGTGGATGAAAGTTTCTGCCTTATATACTGAGCGGCATATAAATTTGTTTCGTGGACAATCTGATTTAGGATGTCGTCCGTTATAAATAAATGGAAGTAATCCATTTGGACAAAATTTGTATTGTCCACGGTTATGCCAGGAGTGGAGGTAAATCCGTGGATTCTAGGCCCAAAAGATGGGGCAGGTGCCCATACAAGAGCCTGGACTGGAGAGACCAGGCTGTCCCGTGCTACAGCGCTACTTGGCCCTGCGCTTTCATGTTCTGCAGTTTCAACTGCATTAGGGACAACGTCCCCTGAAGATGAACCTGTCATCGTCCCTGCCGAAAACAGGTTCCATCTCTGATGCGGTCTCCGACTCAGACCACAGCATGGCGTATGCCTCCTCGGCGCTAAACAACTTCCTCGCCATAGCGTCACTAACACGGACAAAACCAATTATTTTTTTTTTATATAAAAACACACAAACTGGTATATAGATCTACACTACCGCTAACAAAAAAATAAACCGCTATTGCTATATATGTGTGTATATATATATATATATATATATAGATGTATATATTATATATTATATATATATATGTGGATATATATATTATATATATACTCCCTACCTGCCTATTCTAATAGAATAAAAGAAAGGTAGATAGATAGAAAAAAAGATAGATGGATAGATTGTATAGATAGATAGAAATCTTTCTATACAGAGAATGTTTATAGTGTAACTGTATTTTTTTTCACTGTATTCTTCTGGCAGCAATTCTCTCGAGTCTCTTCTCCTCAAACTGAAACAATGTTTGAGGAGAAGAAAAGAGGCAGAAGATTTACTGCCAGAAAAGTAAAAATAAAACAAATGTGGTCGCTGCGATAGGTTTTCACAGCGACCACATGTTCAGGGACCATCAGGTTGGTCCCTGATACTCTGCCCAGTGCCCAGAGCTGTTGGTAACAGCGTGAGCACAAGGCTGTGTGCACGCGATCGCGTGCACACTGTTTTATACGCAGAAATGCATGTGATCGCTGTGATTGGTTGTCACAGCGATCACATGTTCAGGGGCCAAAAGATTGGCCCCTGACATTCTGCCCAGTGCCCATGGCTGTTAGCAATAGCCAGGGCACAGAGCTGTGTGCACGCGATCGCTCGTGCAGTCTCTGAAGTGCCGCCGTAATTAGTCTATACGGCGGACTTCAGAGACCCTGACTGCATATATACAGCCAGCTATCGGGAACCTGTTAAAGACCTTTATACATTTTTTTTTAATTTTAGTCTTTAGTATCGCATGAGCAATCTAAATCGCATGTTTATGTATTCCATTGTACGGCCTTTATCTGTGGAAGACTTAATAGGGCACCGCTTGGCAGACCTGGAGGCCTTCAGTAGGCCTACGACTGCCATGGCAACCGAACGGCACCCCCACGATAGTCTTGGAAGAGGGCAATCGGGGAACAGAGGGAGCCCTCTAACCACTCGGATGCCGTGGTAATCTGCTGTTTTAAACAGCCAGTATCCGCCATGTATGGTGCATCATCAGCCCTTGAGCTTGCGACATTGTAATGGCGCACATCCGACAAAACTGTATAATGGATAGAACCAATTAAATAAATTAGTCTGAATGGAGAGTGAAGAGTCATAAAATACTATTAAGTGTTTTTACTTTAAGCCACCAATAAGAGAATCCACAGAAATTATTTTAGGAAGGCAAATGGATGAGAGACATCAAATCACAGTCAACGAGATTAAGGGCATCACTTCGATGACTACCTCACTAACTGTTCTCAAAACCAAAAATAGACATTAAATGGGATATTTTTAAAAGCATCTTAACCCCTTAAGGACGCAGCCTAGTTTGGGCCTTAAGGCTCAGAGCCCATTTTTCAAATCTGACATATTTCACTTTATGTGGTAATAACGTCGGAATGCTTAAACCTATCCAAGCGATTCCGAGATTGTTTACTCGTGACACTTTGGGCTTCATGTTCGTGGTAAAATTTGGTCGATATATTCAGTGTTTATTGGTGAAAAATTGCAAAATTTAGAGAGAATTTAGAAAAAATAGCATTTTTCCGAATTTAAATGCATCTGCTTGAAAAACAGACGGTTATACCACCCAAAATAGTTACTAGTTCACATTTCCCATATGTCTACTTTAGATTGGCATCGTTTTTTGAACATTATTTTATTTTTCTTGGACGTTACAAGGCTTAGAACATAAACAGCAATTTTTCATATTTTTAAGAAAATATCAAAAGCCTTTTTTTTAAGGTACCAGTTCAGTTCTGAAGAGGCTTTGAGGGGCCTATGTATTAGAAACCCCATAAAGCACCCAATTTTAAAAACTAGACCCCTCAAAGTATTCAAAACAGCATTTAGAAAGTTTTTTAACCCTTCAGGCATTTCACAGGAATTAAAGCAAAGTGGAGGTGAAATTTGCAAATTTCATTTTTCTTTCTGAATTTCAATTTTATTCTATTTTTTTTCTGTAACAAAGAAGGTTTTACCAGAGAAACACAACTAAATATGTATTGTCCAGATTCTTCAGTTTTTAGAAATGTCCCACATGTGGCTCTAGTGCGCTCGTGGACTAAAACACAAGCCCTAGAAGCAAAGAAGCACCTAGTGCATTTTGGTGGTGCTTTATTATTAGCATATATTTTAGGCAGCATGCCAGGTTTGGAGAGGTGTTGAGGTGCCAAAACAGTAGGAATCCCCCAAAACTGACCCCATTTTGGAAACTGCACCCCTCAAGGAATTAATTTATGGTTATTGTTACCATTTTGACCCCGTAGTTTTTTCACAGCACGTATTTGAATTGGGCTGTGAAATTAAAAGAATGACAATTTTTCCAATAAGATGTCATTTTTGATCAGAATTTCTTATTTTCACAGGGAACAAAATGCCCCATTTTGTTGCCCAATTTGTCCTGAGTGCGGCAATATCCCATTTGTGGTGATAAACTGCCGTTTGGGCCCATGGGAGGCCTCAGAAGGAAAGGAGCGCTATGTGTTCTTTGGAGCCCAGATTTTGCTGGATTGGTTTTCGGGTGCCATGTCGCATTTGCAGAGCCCCAAAGGTATCAAAGCAATGGAAACCCACCAGAAGTCACCCCATTTTGGAAACTACACCCCTCAAAGAATTTATTTATGGGTGTTGTGACCATTTAGACCCCACAGTTTTTTCACAGAATTTATTTGAATTGGGCTGTGAATTAAAAAAAAAATTATTTTTTCCAATAAGAGGTAGTTTTGGCTCAAAATTTCTTATTTTCACAAGGAATAAAATACCGCATTTTGTTGCCCAATTTGTCCTGAGTGTGGCAATACCCTATTTGTGGTGATAAACTGCCGTTTGGGTCCATGGGAGGGCTCAGAAGGAAAGGACCACCATGTGGCCTACTGGGAATTTTCTGGTGCTAAGTCGTGTGTGCAGAAGCCCCTGAGGTATCAGTACAGTTGAAACCCCCAAGAAGTGACCCTGTTTTAAAATCTACACCCCTTAAGGCATTCATCTAGAGGTGTAGTGAGCATTTTGACCCCACAGGTATTGTGTAAAAGATAATGTGCAGCAGTTGGTGCAGAGTGAAATTTGCAATTTTCTATATATATGCCATGTCAGTGTCCGATATATTGAGCCCAGCATGTGCCACCGGAGACATACACCCCATAAACTGTAATGTGGGCTCTCCCGGGTACGGCAATACCCTACAAGTGGCTGTTATTAGCTGCCTGGGCACACGGCAGGGCTCAGAAGGAAAGGACCACCATTTGGCCTACTGGAGCTTTTCTGGTGCTAAGTCTTGTACGCAGAAGCCCCTAAGGTACCAGTACAGTTGAAACCCCCAAGAAGTGACCCTGTTTTAAAATCTACACCCCTTAAGGCATTCATCTAGAGGTGTAGTGAGCATTTTGACCCCACAGGTATTGTGTAAAAGATAATGTGCAGCAGTTGGTGCAGAGTGAAATTTGCAATTTTCTATACATATATGCTGATTCAGTGTCCGATATATTGTGCCCAGCATGCGCCACCGGAGATATACACCTCATAAACTGTAATGTTGGCTCTCCCGGGTACGGCAATACTCTACATGTGGCTGTTATCAGCTGCCTGGGCACACAGCAGGGCTCAGAGGGGAAAGATGAGGAGGGGTAAGCTGTGCGAAGTGGATCAGAGCGAGTAAAACTGGGGTAAATTAAAAATAAAAGGGATGGATGATAAATTTTAAAACACTTTCATACAGAGCTCTGGTTTTTCGGGACACGCGTCACATTGATATATTGTGTCCTTCCTTATCCCCCTCTTATAGCAGACTCTGCACCTCTTTTGACTTTTTCCCTTCTTGCCAGTTTGGGGAACTTCTCCTAAAAAGTGTTGCCCTGGTACGATGCCTGTGGCCCCGCTTCCAGAAGTACTGTAAGGCTTCAGGACTTGATCTGACAAGTCCACCCCTCCCATGTACCTATTGTAGTCCAGGATGCAGTCTAGTTTGGGGGTCCCTGTACTGGTACCTCGTACAGGTACATGGGTACTGGTGTGGCATCTCCCTGGTCTTGTACTTGACACACAATATGTTGCTGCTAGATTGTGCCCTGCTCTCACCCCTTCTGAGTGTTTGCCCAAGCAGAGTCTTAGGGAGGCCTCTCCGGTTTCTTCTAGCAGTGCCGCATGCCGCAGGACTTCTGGAAGCGAGGCAGTTGAAGAGTGGGACGCTGGTATAAAAATTATCCAGGTAGAGGTGGTAACCCTGGTCCAGCAGTGGGTGCACCAAATCCCACACAATTTTTGTATTAACTCCCAGTAAGGGGGGGCATTCTGGGGGCTGAGTACTGGTGTCCTTCCCTTTATATATCCTAAATTTGTAGGTATACCCTGATGCACTCTCGCACAGCTTAGACATCTTCACGCCATACCTTGCCCTCTTACCCGGCAGGTACTCGCGGAATTGAAGCCTCCCTTTCAAATGTACCAGGGATTCATCTATAGAAATACACTTCTCGGGGGTGAATGCTGGGAAAACCGGGCACTGAAATTGTCTAATAGGGGTCTCCGTTTATACAAACGGTCAAAACTGGGGTCATCTCGGGGTGGGCACGGCTCATTATGAGTATAATGTAAGAAGCGAAGTATTGCCTCATTTTTATTTAATTTTTTAGTTTCCAGCTCAGTTCTGAAGTTGCTTTGAGGGGCCTATATATTAGACACCCTTATCAAACACCCCATTTCAGAAACTAGACCCCTCAAAGTATTCACAACAGCATTTAAAAAGTTTATTAACCCTTTAGGTGTTTCACAGGAATTTAGAGCAAAGTAGAGGTGACATTTAATTAATTTAATTTATTAGGCACCATGTCCGGTTTGAAGAGGTCTTGTGGTGCTAAAACAGTGGAAACCCCCCAAAAGTGACCCCTTTTTGGAAACTAGAGACCTTGAGGAATCCATTGTAGTTTTCTTGGGGTGCATGCGACTTTTTGATCAGTTTTTATTCTATTTTTAGGTGGCGTGGTGACTAAAAAAAACAGCAATTCTACTATTGTTTTTTATTCAAATTTTTTTACAGCGTTCACCGTGCGTTATAAATGACATATTCACTTTATTCTGCGCGGCGATAAGATTACGGCGATACCAGATGTTTATAGTTTTATTTTATGTCTTATGGCGTTTGCACAATAAAATACATTTTGTAAAATATAATTTATTTTTTGTGTTACCTTATTCTAAGAGCCATAACGGTTTTATTTTTCCATCAGGAAAGTTGTGCGAGGACTTATTTTTTGCGTAACGAACTGTAGTTTCGATCAGTACCATTTTTAGGGACATGCAACTTTTTGATCTCTTTTTATTCCATTTTTTGGGAGGTGAAGTGACCAAACAATTGTGATTGTGGTACGGTTTATTATTATTTTCTCTTACGGCGTTCACCGCGCGGGATAAATAACGACATCGTTTTGTAGTTCAGGACGTTACGGACGCGGCGATACCAATTATGTATAGTTTATTTATATATTTTTATTAATAATAAAGAACTGATAAGGGAAAAAGGGGGACTTTTACTTTTATTACTTTTAAATCTTTTATTTTCTTATTTTTATACAACTTTTTTTTACTTTTTCACACTTTTTTTACTTTGTCCCACTAGGGGACATGAGGGCAGGAGGCTCTGATCGCTATTCTAATACACTGCACTACATACGTAGTGCAGTGTATTAGAGCTGTCAGCTGTTCGCTGACAGCAAGCATAGTCGGTCCTGATTTTGTCGGGACCCACTAGGCTTCCGTCGATGGCGTAGCCAGAGTCCATTGTTAGGATTCTGGTTGCCATAGTAGCCATCACGGCCCGCTATCGTGTAGCAGGCCGGCGATGGCAGCTTAACCCCTAAGAAGCCGCGATCGCTATTGAACGCGGCTTCTAAGGGGTTAATCGGCGGGGACCACCGCGATCGGTCCCTGCACACTAAGCTGTGATAGCCTGCTGTCAGAAACAGCAGTTATCACAGCTCAAGCACGCGCCGGGATTAAATGGCGCCGTGTTTACTCAGGTCAGTAATAGTACTGACCTGAGCGCGAACGTTCTACTTAGCAGGACGTACTATTACTGACCTGAGCGCGAAGGGGTTAAAGAGGCTCTGTCACCAGATTATAAGTGCCCTATCTCCTACATATTCTGATTGGTGCTGGAATGTAGATAACAGCAGTGGTTTTTATTTTGAAAAACAAAATCATTTTTGAGCAAGTTATGAGCAATTTTAGATTTAGTTTCTTAATGCCCAACTGGGCGTGTTTTTACTTTTGACCAAGTGGGTGTTGTAAAGAAGTGTATGAGGCTGACCAATCAGTGACCAATCAGCCTCATACACTTCTCATTGTTCCAGCCCATCATGATCCACAGCACAGTGAGATTGTGCAGTGAAAGAAGCTGGGCTGGAACAATGAACATTCCAGCGCCGATCAGATTATGTAGGAGATAGGGCACTTATAATCTGGTGACAGAGCCTCTTTAACCCTTAAACGCTACAGGACATACTATTATGTCTGGTAAGTGCATCGTTCGCACTCCATGACATAATAGTATGCCATGGCTGAAACACCGCACCGTCCGCGTTCATGAGCTCAGTGTGCAGGTTACCGATCGTGGTGGTCCCCGCCGATTAACCCCTTTGAAGCCTTTCAATAGCGATTGCGGCTTCTTAGCGGTTAAACCGACGGCCCGCTAACATGATAGCGGGCGGCGATGGCTGCTATGGCAACCGGAGTCCTAACAATGGCCTCCGGCTACGGAAGCCTAGTTGGGTCCTGACAAAAAAAAAAAAAAAAAAGAAGACTGCTGGGGGTGACCCAATAACTATTGTCAATACAGAGATCTCATTATACCAAAGACTAACTATAACAAGTGTGCATCCTCTAGTGGAAAGGTGGTTTGTACCCCAACATAGATGGGGATTTTTTTTTTACTGTAAGTGCCATGAGACTATTGAACTCTGCCAGAAGAAGTTATGGTGAAATTACAAAGTTCAACAGGGGCCGGTGAGTGCAAAAGAATTACAAGTTATGTTTACTAGATTATTGTAGATGGGTTGTTGATTTAAGGATTTATTTGGATCCCCATATGTAAGTCGGTAAGGAATCTGTAACTAAAATAAGGAAAATTGGCATTTGTCTTATGGGGTTTTGCCTTCCTCTGGATCAGAATTGCAAAATAGGATGAATTGGACATACTTGTCTTTTTCAACCTACAAAACTATGAAACACTCCCTTTAAGTAATTAGTTTCTGTAGAGTAAACTGTCCCTTAAAAAAAACAACAAACTATTGCTCAAATAATGGCAGATTCATGGGTAACGGCAGCTATACAAAATATACATAGATACGTCTTTTACCAAGATACGTCATGTTAACATACCTTAATTAAAAATGTAGGCGAGAGACAGTTGATTCCCTCTCTTCGACTACTAGATGTAACTTCAGGGGAACTGGCTGAAACTGGAGAGCTATCGGAAGAAAGCGCAGCAAGACTATCTTCTGCAGAGAGGTCTTGGTCTTCGGTGTTGGATTTTACTGGAGAGGTCAGTAATGAAGTACTTTCCAGTGCAGTCCCTAAAGGCACATCCATAGTGTGAGGTGATAATCTCGGATCATCAGTTATCTGCGACTCAGAAACCTTGCAACTGCGTTCTGTACTATTTATGCTTGAACGGTCATCAGCTTTCATTTTGTGTGTTGATGCCAGAGAGTGGAGTGTGTCAAGCACCGAAACAGTTTCGGTTGTTAAGGACGGACTAACCCCATTAGACGGCATCTGTTCTAGAACCACACTTGAATCTTCTGTTAAGTCAATAGTGATGCTAGGAGTCACAAGGCAAGTTTTTTTAGTTTTTCTGATGTAATTGTCCAGGGGTCCCCTACCATTGACAGCTTTAGGGAGAGGACCAACCTCAGCAGTTTCAGTCCCATTCTCCATATTCTCAAAAGAAAGGTCAAGTGGACATATTGCATCAAGAGTGGGTACTTTAAGGGCCGCTTTTGGTTTTTTCCCCTGTGAAATTCCATCTTTGGGCACAGGATTCAGACGTTTGAAGGGCAATCGAGCTGAAAAAGTAATTCAAAACTATTATATAACAATCCGAATATAGAAAATTTCTCATCTTAAAATTCACATGCACAAAATGTTCTATTCTCATTGTACTCACAAAATTCACAGCAATTGCCCAATGAAGGCGCAATATAATCCACCAATTTCAAAATTTGAGTCAGATAATGGTATTATAGGAAACACGATTCAAAGTCTACTTCGTAAAATATACGGTCAAAAACTACATTGAACATAACATTTCCCAGCATCATTGGACAGTATCAAATATCCTGTAGTATGCCATCCAACTAGTGGTCACACTACATCTTTTCCAGCAGAGTAAAAATATTCTTAGCATTTTAAGAGTATTTTTAGCCAAAGAGGCGTAAGTAATATGCGGTTTATGAAGGGAAACATTACCATTACACACAGATCATAAGTGTGGAACACCCCATTTCTTGAAGCACAAAGCCTGTCACTTAGGGACTGCAAAAACAGTCAAAGCAAAAATAGTTAAAAATTGTGGAACTTTTTAAATAATGCCCGTTACCCCCAGTTATTCATTTTACTTGTACTACGCAAAACTGTGGTTCAGGAGGGCACATATAGCACTGCTTAATATAAACAGTACTATACATTGGTGGGCTTGCTAAACAAGTGGTTTGTATATCAAGTAGAGTTACAAAACCGGATTGACTTGCTGTGTTGTGCGTGACAAAGTGGGGGCTATTGTATGTGATATATGAATTTCATGCTTGGTAAAAAATTTAGCAAAACTGACCACTTAAAACCATTTTTTCTTTGCAGCTTACTTTCTGATGAGCAGCTGACTAGGGGGGAGGGGTTAACAGGTCCCAGGTGGCATAAATTAGCCCTCAGGACTCGAGAAACTGCTCTGGTGGGCTTGTTAAACAACCGGTTTGTATATCAAGTGGAGTTTCAAAACCGGAGTTAAAAAAAATAGTTGAAGCGCCTGTACGTACTCTTTTCTTTTACTTTAACGGTTCACTGTTTTTTTGTTTTTTTTTTGTAACTGGGATAATGGATAGCAGGATTGGAGGTTTTCTTCAGTGCACAGTTTGCCATATGTATGCACGACTGGAGACCGAGTTCCAGGGTGAATATCTCTGTGGCAGGTGTGAGCATGTTGTTCGCCTGGAAGCTCGCATTAGAGATCTGGAGGAGCAGAATGCAACACTGAGGAAGATAGACAATCTTGAGCTGAGCTTGCTGCTCACGGAGCATGCAGTTAGTGGGTTAGAACTGGAGGGTGAAGACATGGGTGAGCAGGATTAGGCAAGTAGCTGGGTTAATTTAGTTAAGGGCAGTAGAAAGGGGTCCAAGAAAAGGTAGGCCAATCCGGTTTCTGATATTCCAAGCAAAATTGCCAAGTTGGGTGATGATGCGAGGGTGTCGGTCTAAGAAATGGCAGCCCTAGTGGATACGGATCTCCCCAACAGCCGGGAGAACTGCCCAGCTAGTAGTCGGTGGGATGGTAATGTAGGTAAGCCAAGACAATTGATGTGTAGGGGATTCTATAAATCAGGAAGACGGATAGAATTTGTCGCCAAGACCACCTCAACCGAAAGGTTTGCGGTCTCCCTGGTGCCAGGGTTCGGCATGTGGTGGAAAGGGTGGACAAATTGCTGGGAGGGGCTGGTGATGATCCAGCTGTTGTGGTCCATATAGGTACCACCGACAGAATAAATAGTAGGTGGAGGAGCCGTAAGAATAATTTTAAAGAACTAGGCTACAAGCTGAAGGGAAGGACCTCCAAGGTAGTATTCGCAGGAATACTGCCTGTGCCATGCACATCACAGGAAAGACAGCGGGAGCTCAGGGAGTTAAATGCATGGCTTAAGTCTTGGTGTAGAGGTGAAGGCTTTGGGTTCCAAGAGAACTGGGCTGACTTTTCATAGGGGTACAAACTAATCTGCAGACGATTTGCACCTAAATGGAAGGGGGTCCGCTGTGCTGGAGGAGAGAATTCTAGCTGGGGTCGTGGAGTATTTAAACTAGGGCTGAGGAGGGAGGTCAATGTAGAAAATAAAAGGGGTAGTCAGGTTAGAGAGGGGTCAGACTTTATTGGTGGGGGAGAAACAGACTGTGGGGAGAGGACTAAACAGGATAAGAAGATCCTTTTGTTATAAAACCATGAAAATAAAAATGCCCAAATAATGTCAAATAATCACATTTCTGATAATAAAAGTGAAAAACTGAAAAGCAAGTTAAAGTGTATGTTCACAAATGCCAGAAGTCTAGCAAGCAAAATGGGGGAGCTGGAGGCCTTGATACTGGAAGAAAATAAATATAGATATAGTTGGTGTTGCTGAAACATGGCTAGGCTCTTCGCACGACTGGGCTGTAAATCTACAGGGTTTTACACTATTTCGGAAAGACAGGACAAATAGGAAAGGTGGTGGTGTATGTCTGTATGTGAGAAGTGATATGAAGGAGTGTGTGAAAGAGACAATAGTGGGTGAAGACTGTGAGGAGGTTGAAACCTTGTGGGTGGAACTAGAAAGGGAGGTTAATCACTGAAAAAAATTACTTTTGGTGTAATCTATATCCCCCCCCCCCCAAATAAAATGGAGGAGATGGAAGGTCAGCTATATAAACAGATGGAGCGGGCTGCACAGGCGGGTACTGTAGTAATAACGGGAGATTTTAATTACCGGGATATTAATTGGTGTCATGGTTCGGCTTCAACTGCAAAGTGGAGACATTTCCTCAACCGGTTGCAGGAAAATTTTATGGGCCAGTTTGTGGAAGACCCGACTAGAGGTGAAGCTCTGTTGGATCTGGTCATTTCTGATAATGCATATCTTGTTGGGAATGTCAATGTTCTTGAAAACCTCGGTAACCGTGATCACAATATAGTTACATTTTACCTATACTGTAACAAACAAACACAGGCTGGGAGGGCAAAAACATTTAATTTTAAGAAAGCCAAATTCCCCAGGATGAGGGCTGCAATTCAAGATATAGACTGGGAAGAACTAATGTCATAATGGGACAAATGATAAATGGGAGATTTTCAAATCTACTTTGGGTAATTATAGTGCAAAATGTATTCCTATAGGTAACAAGTATAAACAACTAAAATTAAATCCCACATGGCTTACGCCTTCTGTAAAAAGGGCAATACATGACAAAAAAAGGGCATTTAAAAAACACAAATCTGAGGGTACAGCTGTAGCCTTTTTAAATTTAAATATAAAGGAGCGTAATAAAATCTGTAAAAATGTAATAAAAAAAAAAAATGCAAAATGAAAGGCAGGTGGCCAAGGATAGGAGAACAAATCCCAAAAAATTCTTCAAGTATATAAATGCAAAAAAGCCAAGGTCTGAGCATGTAGGACCCCTAGATAGTGGTAATGGAGAGTTGGTCACAGGGGAATCAAGAGAAGGCAGAGTTACTAAATGGGTTCTTCAGCCCTGTATATACAACAGAAGAAAGAGCAGCTGATGTAGCCTGTGCCAGTGCTGTTAATATATCAGTTGATATACTGAATTGGATGAATGTAGATATGGTGCAAGCTAAATTAAACAAAATAAAACATACACAAGGCCCCGGGACCAGATGGGATACACCCTAGAATTCTTAAAGAGCTTAGTTCAGTTATTTCTGTTCCCCTTTTCATAATATCCAGAGATTCTCTAGTGACTGGCACAGGGCAAATGTGGTGCCTTTTATCAAAAAAAGCACTCCAGGTCTTCCCCGGGTAATTATAGACCAGTAAGCTAAATATCCATCGTGGGGAAAATGTTTGAGGGGCTATATACAGGATTATGTGACAAAAAAAATATTATTATAAGTGACAGCCAGCACGGTTTTTCTAAGGACAGAAGTTGTCAAACTAACCTGATCTGTTTTTATGAAGAGGTAAGCAGAAGCGAAGGCAGAGGGGCCGCTGTGGATATAGTGTTTTTGGACTTTGCAAAGGCATTTGACACGGTCCCTCAGACGTCTAATGGGTAAATTAAGCACTATAGGTTTAGAAAGTATAGTTTGTAATTGGATTGAGAATTGGCTCAAGGACCGTATCCAGAGAGTTGTGGTAAATGATTCCTACTCTGAATGGTCCCCGGTTATAAGTGGTGAAACCCAGGGTTCAGTGCTGGGACCACTATTATGCAACTTATTTATTAATGATAGAGGATGGGATTAATAGCACTATTTCTATTTTTGCAGATGACACCAAGCTATGTAATATAGTTCAGTCTATGGAAGATGTTCGTGAATTTCAAGCAGATTTAAACAAACTGAGTGTTTGGGGGTCCACTTTGCAAATGAAGTTGAATGTAGATAAATGTAAAGTTATGCATCTGGGTACCAACAATCTGCATGCATCATATGTCCTAGGGGGAGCTACGCTTGGGGTGTCACTTGTTGAGAAGGATCTGGGTGTACTTGTAAATCAAACTAAATAACAGCATGCAGTGTCAATCAGCTGCTTCAAAGGCCAGCAGGATATGGTCGTGCATTAAAAGAGGCATGGACTCGCGGGACAGGGATGTAATATTGCAACTTTACAAAGCATTAGTGAGGCCTCATCTAGAATATGCAGTTCAGTGCTGGGCTCTAGTTCATGGAAAGGATGCCCTGGAGTTGGAAAAAATACAAAGAAGAGCAACGAAGCTAATAAGGGGCATGGAGAATCTAAGTTAGGAGGAAAGATTAAAAGAACTAAACCTATTTAGCCTTGAAAAAGACGACTAAGGGGGGGACATGATTAACTTACATAAATATATGAATGGCACATACAAAAAATATGGTGAAATCCTGTTCCATGTAAAACCCCCTCAAAAAACAAGGGGGCACTCCCTCCATCTGGAGAAAAAAAAAAAGGTTCAACCTGCAGGAGGCGACAAGCCTTCTTTACTGTGAGAACTGTGAATCTATGGAATAGTCTACCTCAGGAGCTGGTCAAAACAGGGACAGTAGATGGCTTTAAAAAAGGGTTAGATAATTTCCTAGAACAAAAAAGTATTCGCTCCTATGTGTAGAAATTTTTCCCTTCCCTTGTTTGAACTTGATGGACGTGTCTTTTTTCAGCCTCACTAACTATGTAACTATGTAACCAAAACATAAAAATGTGTGCAAATACATAGGCAAAATACAGGTAATCTGTTTTTCATGAACCTATGACAGCACCCCTGTAGAGACGTCTCATTCGTTGGACAAGAAGCCTGAGGGGGGGGGGGGGAAGCACACCCCGCCACACACCCAGTCTTTAGGAAAACTCCTCTACTGAAAACATGATTACAGTACAGGACAGTTATCCCACAGTGAGGCAGGGACACCTAGCGTCATAGATAACTAGGACTATAAGAGCCCAGCTCCCTACAGTGTGCTCGGTCCGGGAAATACTGCCGGCATATGGTCCGTATATCATGGACCGAACACGTTCGTGTGAATCCAGCCTTAGATAATACTGGAAGGGAGGAAAGAATATGATCCCTAGAAGTTTTGACCTTTAATGTGACGCTCTAATTATGCTAGCCAAATTTTTAGAGACCTAGCCACACAAGTGGCTGCAATGCCTGGCTTAAAAGCCCCTCTAGAAGCTTCCCAGGTTCTATTGAGGTAGTAATCTGCCTTCCTATCCATGAGGGTCAGATAAAGAACCTAGATCCTCAAAGGGTAGAGCATTATTTCTAGAGATCTTTGCAACTGGGGCGTCAAGTCTAGGGGTATGAACCCAATCCCTGCAAATCTAATCTTCAAATGGATATTTCCTTTTTAGAAATACCAATCTTCTTATTTGGGGTTTTCCCATTCCCTTTTGACGAAACCAGTTATGTTCTTATGTATGGGAAAGGGTCTTAATGTTTGAAGGCTAGTGGCCTAGAAAACGATGTCCTGGACAGAACAGGGTACCTTGGGGTCCTCAAGATGCATAGTTGCTCTTACTCTTTTAAAGTAGCCGATCTATATCTTCTGCTAGGAACAGATTCCCCCCACCCCATCACAGGTACTATCTGAAGAGCTCAGCTCTCCTAATCGAAAGTCCTCTTCAGCAGAATCCATCCGAGTGGAAGTGGATGGTTGATCCTTTTTTCTCAGAGACTTATGTGAATTTTTAACTGCTGCACTTACGATGTTCTTAATCATTGAGTAGTCTACTAGTCTGACAAAGTATTATCTTGTCTAAATCAAATCTGCCACAGTCTTATAAGTAGGTGCTAATTTTTTTAATTACAAACTGCACACTTTGTTATAGGTTTTTTCCAATTTCATTTTAGGAGCTTCTCTGGCCTAATACATATGTACAAGAGCAAGGAACAGTATCCGCAGAAAGAAGTATTTTTTTTTTTTCTTACCCTATGCAAGTCCTGCCACCTCTTCAAGTAGTGGACTGGAGGATCTTGCAGCATCCGAGCTGTCAGTGCATCCTGTTGCTGCTCCTGGCGTTTCCATTGTGGAAGGAGATGCTGGAGACTGACTGACTGACTGTTCAGGCATAAACAGGCCTTTGACTGGCTGGGAAGGCCCTCAACTTCGGACGCCATGAAGCCCTTCCTCCCAGTTAGGGCCACCGGAACCACCACTTCCTGGGACGTGAGAACGTCACTCACCGGAAGTGACGCAAGAATGCCCCAGTAGCCCCCAACGCCAGGACATGCGTACCAGCTGTCTAGGGAGAAGAATATGGCCCAGGGAGAAACGCTCTGCCTCCAGAGGAAGGTCCCACCCTGTCGGACTTGACCACCTCGAAGGAGGGAAGTGATGGACCGGGAGAAGAGAGAGTACCTACCGCAGGCTTAAGCTTGCTCTCTCCAGTGGAGACTTATACCTTCCAGAGCACCCCTAGGGAGAGAGGGTAAGAACCTGCTAGGGAGTCTGCAACCCAGGGAGAAGTGCTTTGTGCTTTTTCAACAGGACAATTACAGCCAGAGGACAGGAAATCTGACTAGGTGTGTGGAGAGGCGTTTCCTTTTTTAGATCATCAGGCGGCTCCTAATGATGCTGTGCAGGCACCCACAGTCTTATTGGCACGTATTTCTCAGATTTTCATCTGCTGGGTAGTTAACTTAATGTGGGTAGGGAAGACGGTTCCTGAAAAAGCCCTACCAAACGCCTAGACCAGGGGTCTCAAACACGCGGCCCCTGAGGCGGTCCTCTGCGGCCCCTTGGGAGAGGACAGAGCAGGCCGAAAGAGGAGTGCGCGCCAGCGCAACTTCATGACGTCCCAGAGCAGAGCCGATACTAGAGCTCTGCTTCGTGACTCGAGATGGAGCAGAGCTAGAGTGCCAGGCAACGCTAGTAGCGCTCTGCCTGGGACTCCAGCTCTGGGGTTGCCCCTGCCATCACATTCCGGTCCAGGAGGAGCACCTGGACTAAGTGTGAGTGTGTGTGCCCTCTACAGAGGGCACTGTCTAAAAAGGGGCTGCCCAATCTTGATATTCTAGTGTCTGCCAAACGCTGCCAACTGAGCAGCCAGACTGCATTTAGCGACACAAACTGGATTGTTAAAATAAGCACGGAGTAAACTCACAAGTTTGGTTAAAGTTTAAATCAAGCACTGTTATAGTAATGTAGTTCGAATAACTAATTGTTTAACAATACTTTTGTATTGTTACAAATTTGAAAGTAACGCTGCCCATCAACTTCACATTTTTTTCTATGTGCGGCCCATTAACCCGGACAAGTTTGAGACCCCTGGTCTAGACAATAATGGTTGGAGGGATGCTAAAGCTACCACCCTGAAAGTGACAACCCACCTACAGTAATTAACCCTAATTGCACCCCAAGTGGTCTTCCAATTGGTTGGGTTCCTTAAAAAAAAAAAAAAAAAAAAAAAAGACAGCCTTCCTACATACAACATCCAGTTAACTAAAATAGGGGAAGTTACAAAAATGTTTCCGCTCACCACATATCCACTGCGTTTCCACTGCATTTCTATTGCGTTTGATGGATGCAAGCTGGTGTGAATAAATCCAAGTGCTGCTGGTGCTCGTAGATATTCCCAAACTGGTCCTGTATCGACAGCAGGTGATCAAGGCAATAGTGGTGTATAGTGAAGGTATATCCAGCACTCAAAATAAAAGTTTTAAGGTTTATTTGGTCATATTTAAAACAAGGATGTTAAAACAAAAAATCCCGGGACCATGCTTACGCGTTTCAGATCAGTGGGGTCCTTAATAGCTTTGATTAAGAACCCCACTGGTCTGAAACGCGTAAACGTGGTCCCGGGATTTTTTTGTTTTAACATCCTTGTTTTTAAATATGACCAAATAAACCTTACAACTTTTATTTCGAGTGCTGGATATACCTTCACTATACACCACTATTGCCTTGATCCAGTTAACTACCCAGCAGATGACAATCACTGAGAAAAATGGCAGACTGGGCAAGGCGGTTCAAATCATTGTCCTTTTCAGTAGTGTTCTACAGTTTGTGTTCTGTCTCCGAAAAATTTTGCTTGCTGGCGTATTGCAAAATATTTAATTATACAGTCCCATGATGCTGGGAAGTGTTATTTCTGTTTAATGTGGTTTGACAGCATATTTCTCACAGTAAACCATTAAGGCCCCATGTACAAGACTATGTATTTGCGTCCGCATACAAACCGCAATTGCAGAATGTATAGGGCACATTATATCCTACGGGCCAATGCACACTTGCGTGGTTTCTGCGGTCCATGCATTGCCCGGAAAGCAAAAAAAATAAAAACAAACCCCCCCACACACACTATGTAATTTTACGGGCCACCTTAGCGGTCTAGGCTCATTAAACTCAATGCATTCGTGTGTGCACTCCTCGGGCCGTCTGTGCCATAATCATGGACTGTGCACAGCTACGGTCATGTGAATGATGCCTAAGAGTTACACTTTATTTTTTATAACACCAATCTCTGAATCTATTCTCATTTTACCAAACAACTTACTACAAATCCCAACTGCCCAACACAGAATCTGTTCAAAATACCTTGTACCATCTTTCTTGAAGAGTTTGTAGATGAATTAGCGACTGCAAAAAAAAAAAACGGTGAAACGAAAGTTAGACTTGTAACAGTAAAAGTTTAAAATAAACGTAACAATTCTGATTAACAATATTTTCCCTTCGGACTCTAGAGTAGGGTTGCACGATGCATTTGGATGCAGTGCACCCTCAAACTGTTCAATGCCATTAATGTATTTCGATACGAAGCTGTTCGACCGCACAGCTTAGTATTGTAACACATGAATTTAGTTAGAGCGGGGCTGCGGCTGTCTAATACAGCAATTACCCCACACCTGACATGTGCACGCGCAGTCAGCTTGATGTGATGGGTCCGGCGCTGCACTAATGAGCGCTGGCACTGAAGTCAGAGAACATGGCGGGTGCACTGCAAAGTGCCCCCATGTTCTCGGTGTTCAGGGCAGGCGCCACTGCTCAGAGCAGCGCTGACTGTGCACTTGTCAGGAGCAGGGCAATGGCTGTATTACACAGCGTAGCCGCGCTATAACGGCGGAGATCAGAGAAACCAGATCTCCGCCGCTATTCCCTTGAATGCTGCGCAATCAAAGCTGACCGCAGCATCCAATAGGAAAAGGAGTAAGGGGGGTGGAGATGCACACAGGGAATCCTTGGGACGAGATGGAGGGACATAACCTATACGGGCAGACAGCCCAGTGTCCATTGAAGGACCCCAGGGCTGTCTGACCATATTTCCTGTTAGGGCATACTTCGGCATGTCCTAACTGCCACCTGCGTACAATCAGTACACAGGCTAGTGTACTGGCATATAGATATATGCCAGTACACTAAAGTTAATAAAAAAATAAAACGCATTTACAATCAACATTAAAAGGCTCAATATAAAAAAAACACTTTGTATCGTTGCGACTAATAACTTGCACAACAAATTTATAGCGTCATTTATGTTGTGTATGCTGTAAAAAATAAACCGCTTTTTCACTTATTAATGTGAGGCACGAGGCGTTATGAATTTAGTACCTCACATTAACCCCTTAAGGACAGCCAACTTTAGCCTTGAGGACCGAACTTTTTTTTTTTTTATATTTCCCTCTTTGCATCCCGGCGCTTAGATTCTTCTAATTTTTTTGTCAAACATAGCTGTATGAGACTTTTTTGCCGGACGAGTTTTACTTTATGTAGGTACTATTTTTTTGGTACATTTATATTATCGTTTAATTTCTATACATTTTTTATTTTGGCAAAAACTTTACACCGCACCGATCATAAACAACATTTCACATTTATTGTACAGGTTGTTACGGACATGGCGATACCAAATATTTGTATATTTCATGTTTTGGGACTTACATTTTGAAAAGTTTATTTTTTGTAAAGAAAAAAAATAAAAAATAAAAAAGGTTTTTTTTTTACATTTTTTTTTTTTAAATCCCATAAAGGGATTTTTGAACTTCAATGTACTGGCATATACCTATATGCCAGTATATTAGCCTATACCTATATGCCATTATATTAGCCTGTGTACTGATTGTACACAGGCAGTTGTTAGGGCAAACCTAAGTATGGTCCTTCGATGGACCCTGGGCTGTCGGCCCATACCAGGTATAGCCATTGATCGCGTCAAAGGGATTTCCTGTGACACGATCAAAGGGGAGACCCCCTTCTCACTAGCTTTGAAAGTCACGATCAGGTTTGATAGAAAAGGTTTGATAGGAAGATAGAAATTATTTATTGGTCTCTATGGAAGGCAGTAGAGGCACTTTCAGAATAAAGGAATGGTCTAGTTTTAGAATGATCTTGTTTTCTTGAATTTTTAGGTAGGGTTCTATGACCGAAAGAGTGATTTCTCCAGTCCTTCTCACTGATTTAATAGACGAAAAACGCAGCTTTTAGCGTTAAAAAAAAATTATATTGAGTCGAGAGGCTCAAAAGGCAAAGAGCCGTTAGAACTAGATTTAAATCCCAGGTAGGTACTGATTTCTTTAGGGAAGGTTTAGATACTGCTTGAGTGAATTTTCTGATCCACCTATGTTCAACTAAGGGAGAATTGAAAAAATTGCTTAGGGATGAAAATTGCACTTTTAAAAAAAAAGGTACTAGGGCTAAGCCCTTTGAGTCCTGATTGTAAGAAATCTAGGATCTTCGTGATGGGAAGAAAGGGGTCTGGTCCCCATACCAGAAACAGAATTTATTCCAAATTTGATAGATTTTCAAGGTAACTTCTTTATGGCCGTGTCAGACTAGGTAATTTGAACTATCTTACTGACTGTGGTTTCTCAGGATCTGCCTTTCTGGATCCAAGCTGACCACTTCAGAGTTTCTACTCCTTGAAAGAATAAGGGACCCTGGGAGAGAAGGTTCTTCTTGACTGGAAGCATAAACAGGGTCTTCCAATGCAAGGTACTTTAGGATTGGAAACCAGCTTCTTTTTGGCCAACAGGGAAGAATGACTATTTGTCAAATCTTCCTGTATTTTTCTTAACGCCACTGGTATTAGAGGAAACGGAGGAAAGGCATAGGCCAGATCCAGGTCCCAGTGTTGGGATAACCCCCAATTAGGAATGTCCCGATACCAGAATTTGGACTTCGATACCGATACTTCGTTTAGTATTGCGATTTCGATACTTTGCCAACAGTAATAAAAAAATGTCCTCCATTTTCTGATGTGAGGCGCGTGGTGTGATGAATTCAACCTCCATGTGCCGCACATTAATAATAATTAACCCCATCATGTTTCTCAGTCATAATGGGTTAATATTCAAGGTACATGATGGGGTTAATTACTATTAATGTGAGGCACATGGCGGTTAAATTAAATCACACCTCTTGCCCCACAATAAGCGATCGAAAGCTGTTTATTTTATTTTTTTTACAGCGTACACATCATAAATGATGCAAAAAAAATTGTGCAGGTTATTACGGCCGCGCCAATATTGAAGGTATATATTTTATGTATTGACTTATTTTAATGTTTATTGTAAAAAAAAAAAAAAGTGTATTTTTTTTTTTTTTAATTTTACATTACTTTAAAGTTTTAAAAAATAAAAGTAAAAACCTAATGTACTGGCATATATCTATATTACAGTACATTAGACTGTGTACTGATAGGTATGTCCTAACAACTGCCTGTGTATTAAGTATTCCCTAACAGGAAATATGGTCAGACAGCCCTGGGGTACTTCAATGGACCCTGGGCTGTCTGCCCATATATGGTATGTCCCTCAATCGAGTCACAGGAATTCCCTGTGACGCGTGCCAAGGGGCATTCCCCCTTCTCATTTTCCCCTGAATGCAGCAGTCCGCTGTGATCTCATTCACAGGAATAACGGCAGAGATGAGCGGTCTCTCTGATCTCCGCCGTTCTAGAGCGGGGCTGCGGCTGTGTAATACAGTCATTGCCCCACTCCTGACAGGATGTGCGTGCGCGGTTAGCATGAGGTGATGCGGCCGGCGCTGCCCTAATAAGTGGCGGTTCAGGCACTGAAGACAGAACATAGGGGTGTTTTGCAGTGCGTCCGCCATGTGTCTTCAGTGCCACCGCTCATTAGTGCAGCGCCGGCCGCATCATCCTTACCCCGCGCACATGTTATCAGGACTCTGGAGCGGGGCAAAAAGACTATTAAACAGCCGCAGCCCCACTGTCATACATTCATGTGTTACAATACTGAGCTGTGCGGCCGCACAGCTAAGTATCGAAACATATGAAATAATGGTATCGAACCGTTTGGGGATGCAGAATATTGAAACCGTATCGAAGTTTCGATACATCTTGCATCCCTACCCCCAATGGGTTCTCTGAGATTTAGGGAGAAGAATGACTCGATCTGGGAGTTTGAGGCAAATAGATCTAGACCTTTGATTTAGTGACTGAAAAATTTCCTTGTTTAGGGACCATTCCCCAGGGTCTATTTTCTTCCGACTTAGGAAGTCTGCCCATAGGTTGTCAGCCTTTTAGGTGAACCACGGAGACAGCTAGGACATTTTCTTCTGCCCAACTGAAGATTTGTCTTGTTCCCCCGATGGTGAAGGACACTGCCGTTATGTTGTCCGATAAGATTCTTACATGCATCTCTTTTATGAAAGTCTCCCATACGGCTTTTAGTTCTCTGAAGTTTGAGGACATAATCTTCATCTGAGTAGGCCATATTCCCTGAAAATGCTTGTATTGAACCAGACCCCCAGCCATGTTTGCTGGCATCTGTGGTAATTACCACATAAGAAATTTTCCATGGGACCCCCTTGCTTAGGTTGTTTGGGCAAAGCCACCAATGGAGAGATGACTTCACTGTTTCGGGAATCTGAATCTTTGAATTCAAGGAGTCCGGTTTTCGATCCCACTGGAACAGGATTAGATTCTGTAAGGGTCGGGCGTGGCATTGACTCCACGGAAAGAAGTCAATCCCAACATACGCATGTCTTCCCTTATGGAACAGGTGTTTCTTCCCCAAAATGTCCTGACTTCAGCTCGTAGAAGTATCTGTTTCTCCCTTTGGAGGAAGGAATGTTGGAGGGAGGAGTCGAACAGCGCTCCTAGGAAGATCTTCTGCTTTTGGGGCGGAAGACTTGACTTCTCAAAGTTGATGATCCATCCCAATTCCTGTAGTAGGGAAAATAACCTGTAACCGATGGCCGTTTAGGATAGATGGAGTATCTGCTGTCAGCAGGAAATAGTCTAGATATGGGATAAATCGCTATGCTTTGACTCTACAAAAATTATGTCAGAGATTATGGCATTTTTAAGAATATTCTGAGGGCGGGGGAAATGCCGAAAAGGAGACAGACAAATTGGAAGTGAAGAACGGAAGGACGGTTCAGAATCGCGAATGTGAGGAATCTTTGGTAAGCTGGGTGGATAGGGAGGTGATCGTACGCAACCGTTAAATCTATTGTACACATTGATGATTCTTTCCTTATTAGGAGTAGTCTGATCTGATAGACTACATTTTTAACTTGCGATATTTTAACCGATTGTTCAATAAATTTCAGGTTGATTATGGTCCTGTAAGAACAATTTGGTTTCTTGGACCAAGAAGTTTTGAGTAGTGGCCCTTGAATCTTTCGTTGTGGTACCAGAGTAAATCGCTTTTAAATGTAGCAGTTTCTGGATGTCCAAGATGAGAAGTTGATGAAGATCTCTTTAGTGGTACTTGGTTAATAGAGTTCTCCATTCCACCAGAGAAGTTTCTATCATTTGTAGAACCCAAGGGTTCTGGGTTGCTCTGGTCCATTTGGAATAAAAATGTAGGAGTCTTCCCCCTACACTTCTGGCGTTATTGTTTTGAGGAAATAAATTTGTTATTGTGGCTGAGGACATACCCTCGACCCCTTCCACTCTTGGGGTAATTCCAGCGGCTGGACTTCACTTTACCACTGTAGTTCTGTAAAGTGGTTTCCCTCTGTTGGCAAAACTAACGAAACGGAGGGGTCTTTTTAGGTTTCTTTTCTGGAAACCCCTTTTTCCTATCCTTTGAACTTTCCAGCATGTTATCCATGAGAGGCCCAAACATCCGAGATCCTGTGAATGGGATGGAAGAGTTTGTTTTTAGATTTCGTGTCTCCTGACCACATCTTGAGCCATGATGCTCTTCTAGCAGCATTTGACAGAGCGCCATTCCTGGCAGCAAATCTAATGGATTCTGCTGATGCATCTACCAAGAATCCGGTTGCCATTTTTAGTAAGGGTAGAGATTCCAATACATCTTCTCTTGACGTTTTAATCATTAAATGGGCCTCCAGTTGGTTCACCAAAATAAACATTGATCTTGCTACAGATGTGGCCGTGATATTTGTAGAAATTAAAGCGGATGAAGATTCCCAAGTGCTTTTTAGCAGTCTGCCTCCCGGTCCATGGGGTCTTTAACGGAGAGGAAACTTCGAAGGGGATTGTGTTTGTTTTTTTTAGCAAACCTAGTTACTGGGACATCAACTTTTGGGATCTCATCCCAAGCTTTCGTGTCTTCTGGATCAAAGAGGAGTCTGTTTTTAAATTATCTTTAAATGAAGTCTTTTTTCAGAATTCTCCCATTCCACCGTTACCATTTTCTTGAGATTTTCATTCTCCAGAAAAATCTTTTGTTGTCCTCTCCGCGAGGCCCCCAAACATTTCATCCTGGATGGTATGGGGTTGGTCTTCCAGGATATCCATTGTCTCCTGTGTTGCCTGGATTAAAGTATCGCACATATCAAAAGAGAAGAAAATTTTTTTCTCCTGTGTAGAGAAGGTTGAAGGTAAGAGTTCCTCTCCTAATTCACCCACCGATAAGTAACACTCCTGCTCAGTCAGACCCCTGAGATGGTGGGCACCATTTTTGTTCCGCTTCAGTCCGTGGCCTTTTTGCCCAGGAGTGACAGTTTCTTGAGGAGGGGCGAGGGAGGCTACTAGTACTGACTGACTCACTTCCTCACGAATAATAGCCCTAAGTTCAGACATAGGCTGTTCTTTTAGTAGTCTTGTGATAATCTTGACAACTGTTTCTTATGCGATTCTAGCAGGTTTTTTTCCCCACAAGTCGCATATATATTTTATTTTTAGGGTCTGTCTCAGAGGAATTTTTATACTAGAGAAAACAAAAAAGGCAGGTAAAGCAAGGTTTACTTACATACAGAGTCCTAACCCTTACCCCAAGGGTGAGACTCACATGACCCTAGGACATATCTGGAATTCAATCAGAACGAGGTAGTTCCATCACCGCAACAAGAAAATCAAATATCCAAATCAACAAGATACAAGCTTTAAGGGTACACACACACACACACACACACACACACACACACACACACACACACACACACACGGTATTCGCTCTAACATACCTGTGTGGGTCCCTTTAAATGCAGGCTTTGAATTTCCCGCCTTCCAAGATAGCCACGGACCAGAAGTAGCCCGGCGTTGTTTCAATTGATGCGGCTACGCCCTGAGATGCAGCCGCGTAATAGACGGAGACTCGTTAATTCCGGCTATGCGGCCGCTCACGAGGTTATCTCCGGCGCTACCAACCATATGGAGCTCCTGGTCCCCGTATGGTCTTGCAGCCCCCGGCCAAAGCCTGGACTTAGGAATCCTAGGCAGGATTCTGGTATCATGCGGTTCGGGATTCCAAAGGTAGATGCTTTGGTTGGGAAGCCAAGGGACCTCTCGTTAGAGAGGTAAATAGCCTAGGCACATAGGGGGAATAGAAAGGACAGTATACAGACTCCACGATCACACCCCCTGCCCAAATTATCCAGGAGCGATGTCTCTCTGCTCCGGACCCTGTAGGGACAGTAAGAACAATGGCAAGTGGGTGGTGGGAGGGGCCTTTTAACCTCAGTCTTCCTGTCCCTATAGAGGTCAATAGAGCAACCTCCTGTGGTGCAGTCACGATGGATGTACTAGAAAAAAAAAAAACACAAAAAAACAGTAATTTCACCTGTCTTGTGGCAGATTTCCTACTCCTGGGCACCCTTCATCACCAATGCCTCCGATGAAGGTAGTTTATAACCTTGAGAGGTATTCAACGCTGTAAGTCGCTATTGCAAAACAGAGCCGAACTCACATGACCATTCAGTCCGGCAGCCAAGCCACAAGGGTGTTACTTATTAATCGAAAATTCCTCACTTTACCTCTAGATGAATTAGTTTGGAGGTTTAGTTTACAAAATGGTGTCACTTTTCTGGGGTTTCTAATGTTTTGACACCCCAGAGTCTGTTTTTCATGACACAGGGCAGTAAATGTTACATAGTGCTCTGAGTATATGGCAGGGCTCAGAACATAAACCGCTGTTTATGACCACATACAGGGTATTGTACTCGGGAGGAACTGCTCTACTAATTTTGGGGTGCTTTTTCTCCTTTAGTTTTTGTGAAAATGCAAAAAAAAAAAATTCGCTTAACCTACATTTTATTGAAAAATTGTGTCATTTTTCATTTTCACAGCCTACTTCCAATAATTTCTGCAAAAACATGTGGGGTTAAAATGCTCACAGTACCCCTAAGTAATTTCCTTGAGGGGTGTAATTTGCCAGATGTGGTCACTTATGGGGGGGGGGGGTTCCACTGTTTAGTCCCCTCAGGGGCTTTGCAAATACGACATGGCCTCTGCAAACTATTCCAGCTAAATTCGAGCTCCAAAACAGCTGTTTATGACCACATATGGGCTACTGTTGTACTCAGGAGAAACTGCTCTACAAATGTCGGGGTAGTTTTTATCCTTTAAAACTGTCTTATTGGAAAAAAAATTACTTATTTTCACGGCCTAATTCTAATAAAATCTATGAAACACTGGGGTCAAAATGCTCACTACACACCTAGATGTATTTCTTGAGGGCTGTAGTTTCCAAAATAGGGTCACTTCTAGTGAGTTTCCTTTGTTTTAGTACCACAAACCTGATATGGTGCCTAAAATATAATCTAATAAAAAGAAAACCAGAAAATCCACTAGGTGCTTCTTTGCTTCGGAGGCCTGTGTTTCAGTCCATTATCACACTAGGGCTACTTGTGGTATATTTTAAAAAAAAAATATTGAGTTGCATTTCTCTGGCAAAACCTGTGTTACAGAAAAAAAAAAATGTGGATTAAATATGAATTTCAGCAAAAAAACAAAAAATGAAATTTGTAAATTTCACCTCTTATTTAATTCTTGTGAAATGCCTAAATGGTTAAGAAACTTCATAAATGCGGTTTTAAATACTTTGAGTGGTGCCGTTTTTAAAACAATTGTTTATGGGGGTATGTATTGTATGGGCTCCTCAAAGCCACTTCAAAACTGAACTGTCCCTGTAAAAACTTCCTTTTGAAATCTTCTTGAAAATTGATGCTAAATTTCTATGCCTTAACGTCCTAGAAAAATATAAGGATGTTCAAAAAATGATGCCAATATAAAGTAGACATTTAGGAAATGTTAATTCGTAACTATTTTCAGGTGATATAACTATCTGTCTAACAAGTCGATAAATTCAAATTTTCAAAAAATGCTAAATTGTGCAATTTTTCCCAAAATTCTGCCGGTTTCCACGATTAAATACTGAATGTATCAACTAAATCTTACCACTAACGAAGTCCAATGTCTTATGAGAAAACAATCTCAGAATCACATGGATAGGTAAAAGCATTCCAAATTTACCACAAAGTGACATGTCAGATTTTAAAAATGGGCTCGGCCATTTGGTCCAAAAGTGGCTGCAGTGGGAAGGGGTTAAGGGAGAACGTTCTTTCTTACTTATAATGTATGCCAATACATAATCCTCTGTGTCACCGACACAGGCGATTAGGGATAACTGCAGACAGATTTCCCCAGTCTTCGATCAAATCACTGGGTTGTCTGTAACGCCAATCGAAGAGGGGAGTCTCCTTTGATCATGCCGCGGACTTGGACCGCGGCGATCAAAGGGTTAAACAGCTGGGGTCAGTATGTTTTCCGATCCCAGCTGTGTTCAACAGACTGCTCTAAGTTCAGGAGCAGTTAGTTATAGCTCCTGCTCGAAGCATGAGCGCTCATCAGCCTCTTCTACAGCGACGCCAAAGGACGTCGCTGTAGACAAAGCACCTGCACCGTCTGCCGTGAAAAGACGTTGGGCGGACGTTAAGTTAGAGACGGTCACCAGTTTATCAATTCCCTATGTCCGAACTAATCTAACAGGCGCTTTGCTGCTGCTAACTACAGTGTGATTTGTTTTTAAAAAAAAAAAATCTGTGAATGTATGGAATAGCCTACCGCAGGAGCTGGTCACAGCAGGGACAGTAGATGGCTTTAAAAAAAAAGGGTTCGATAATTTCCTAGAACAAAAAAGTATTAGCTCCTATGTGTAAAGGTTTCCCTTCCCCTTTACCGTCCCTTGGTTGAACATGTGTCTTTTTTCAGCCGTACTATGTAACTATGAGCATTTTTTCTAAATATGCTAATGTGGCTCTTATAGCCAAATACGAGGGGACTTCATTCTGGGCAGTGTAATGTTTTCTGCATGACGCTGACCAAATCAGCATACAGCTTCTCCCCCTTCCCTGCCCAGCAACACCGTGTGATCATATAGTATACAGCTTCCATTCCCTGTTTCAACTGGCGATATCTCCGGTTGTGTCACTAGCACTGCAATCCTGGTGTCATATGAAAGATTAGAATCTCCTCTTTCATATGCCACCAGGTGGTCCAGAGCCTGAGATATGGCTATTTGAAGAGTCCCCGTCCCTCCAGCCTCAATCTCTCATACGGTGTGAAGCAGCTTCATGCTGATAGGACAGTCAGAGGCTCTGAGGTAAGCGCCTCCCCAGGAGAATCGCTGCGGTTACCTCCCAGTTGTCTAATAAAGGCTCATTTACATATTGAGAAAAAAAATTCAGTGCGCCAATCAGATTAGCTAGAAGAGAAGGCATTCCTAAACTAATGACCGTATTTAAATTTAAAATAAAAATTCACAAATGCATATTTTTGATAATTAAAATTGAAACCCCAATACATAAAATGTGCATATTTGGTATAGTCCCGATCGTAATAACCTGCACAACACATTTATAGCATCATTCATTTATCAATGTATGCTGGGTGTGGGGGGGGGGGGGGGGGGGGTGAACAAAAAAAAAACAAAAAAAAAAACGTTAAAACGTTTTATGCATATTTTTCCCCACAATAACCATAATGTAAACGTACAAAAAACGCTTCGATCATAAAAGCACAGTTCGTCAGGATGCAAAAGTAAAAAAATAAAAAACTGTCCTCAATTTTTGTTTTGGTATCGAGAATCGCAATATTACACAAAGTATTAGTATCAAAATCTAAATTCTGGTATGGTGACAACCCTAGTCAGCTGTAGCTCTGATCCCCACCATTAACTCCTTAGATGCCACAGTCAGCCTTTTTTTTTTTTTTTCCTGATCAAGTCCTTTATTATTGGACTGGATAGGGGAAACTATACAATTTTTATTTATACCGCACGGTTAAAGCCGTAATAGAAAACCTATAAAACAATGGCAGAATGTCTGTTTTTTGTTCCTCGCCATCCAAAAATAGGAATAAAGGTGATCGAGTAATTGCATGTATCCTAAAATGGTGTCGATGAAAACTAGAGCTCATCTCGGAAAAAACAAGCCCCCATACCACACAGTTGACTGAAAAAATTTAAATTTGGCTCTCAAAACATAAATAAAAAAAAAAAAAAAAAAAGAAAGAAGTAGCAAAGGAAGTTAAAGCTTTCAGAATATTGCGAATCAGAAACCACTTTTTTTTTAAAAAAAGAAAAAGAATGTGTGTGCTAAAGTGAACATGTCAGTTATACAGCACGGTAAACCCATAATAATCAGGAATTACCAATAAAAACTACAGCTCAACCTGCAAGAAACAGCCCTTAAACCACTAAAGGTCTGTGAAAAAGTATAAACGTTACGGCTCCCATAATTTAGGAATGAAAAAAAACATGCAGATGTTAGGCCCAAGGCGAATATTTCTTCTTTTTCACGGGGTGATTATCAAGGCCCTAATATTTAGGAACCAGGAAAGGGAGGGAACAAACATTTGCTGGAAGCAGAACAAAACTTTTCCACTGAAATTCCTCAAATTTTCGGACCGGGAAATACTGCCGACATATGGTCCATATCACACAAACCGAACACACTCGTGTGTAGAAAGCCTAAAGCAACACTTTCCTAGCAAAGTTCCCCAAACAGGGGGAAGGACCGAAAAAAAGGTACAGAGTGTGTTTCAAAAAGGGGATAAGAAAGGACACTATTTATAAGAAAGAAAAAAAAAGAAAAAAAGCCTGGCCTGTGCATAAAGGATTGGTTCAATTTCATTTACCCCACTATTCTACCACCTTATAATGCGCTGATATACTCCGCAAAGTTTACATATGCCATATCAATCTGAAATACCACTAAACCCCCAAATGGCGTTCCTTATGAGCCTGGCAGCGTTCCCAAACAGCAGTTTATGACCACGTGTGGGGTATGATAGCCTATTTTAGGCCTTAATAACTAAGCAATTTTATAGCTGTATTTTGTTTGCAGAACGTTTTTTTTTTTAATGGCACCATTTGAGTATGTATCATTTATCGATTATCTTTTATTAATTTTTTTGCCCAAAGAAATGTCTGCATTTTAAGTATATGCCATTTACCGTCTAATATAAACAACTTTATTCAGTCATAAATACGCTCAATTTTTTTTAGGTTTTACTACTTTTGCACAATAAAAACACTTTCAAAATTATTTGTTTGTGTGGCCATAACTTAACCCCTTAAGGACCAGCCCATTTTAAACCTTAACCAAGATATTTTTTACGTTTCTCCATCGTTGCATTGCAAGAGCTATAACTTTATTTTTGCGTTGACATAGCTGTATAAGGTCTTGTTTTTTGCGGGACAAGTTGTATTTTTTAATAGCACCATTTTAGGGAACATATAATCTATTAACAACTTTTTTTTTGGGGGGGGGGAATAGAAAAAACAAATTTAGCCACTTTTTTGGGTCCTAAATCTACGCCTTTTACTGTGTGGTATAAATAGTACAATAACTTTATTCAGCGGGTCGTTACGATTTCAACTATACCAAAATTTGTATTGTTTTTCTATGTTTTACTACTTTTACACAGAGAAAACCTTTTTTTCAAAATTGTTTTGTCTCCATATTTGAAGAGCCGTAACGTTTTTATTTTTTCGCCGATGCAGTTGTAGGAGGGCTGTTTTTTTTTTTGCGGGGCGACTTGTGGTTTTTATCGGTACCATTTTGGAGTAGATGTGACTTCACTTTTTTTATAGTCAGGATTCACGGAAAACAGCGATTTTTCCATTGCATTTTATTTTTTACGGCGTTGACCGTGCGGGTTAAATAATGTTATAACTTTATAGTTGGTCGTTACAGATGCGGCGATACCAAATATGTAACTTTTTTTTGCTTAATTCAGTTGTTTTTTTTAACAGTAAAGCTGTTTGTAAGGTGAAAAAAGTAGATTTTTCACATTCAATTTTTTTTTTATTAACTTTAAACTTTTTTTTTCACTAGTCCCACTATGGGACTTTAACCCTTTCAGGACCGAGCTCATTTTGGCCTTCAGGACCAGCCCCATTTTTTCACATCTGACATGTCACTTTGTGGTAATAATTCTGGAATGCTTTTGTCTATCTAGGCGATTCAGAGATTGTTTTCTCGTGACAGATTGTACTTTATGCTAGTGGAAAAATTTGGTCAATAAACTCATTGCTTATTTGTGAAAAACACCAACATTTAAAGAAAACTTGCAAAAATTATGATTTTTCTCATTTTAAATTTCTCTTGTAAGGTGCCACATAAAATAGTTACTATTTCACATGTTCAAAAAACAAAAACAATGCAAATATAAAGTAGACATATGGAATATTTTATTTTTCTACGACGTTACAAGGCTTCGAACTTTAGCAGCAATTTCTCACATTTTCAAGAAAAATTTCCAAAACCTATTTTTATAGGTACCAGTTCAGTTCTGAAGCGGCTTTGAGGGCCTTATATATAGAAACCCCCATAAGTCACCCAATTTTAAAACCGACACCTCAAAGCATTCAATACAGCATTTAGAAAGTTTAAACCCTTTAGGTATTTCACAGGAATTAAAAGCAATGTAGAGGTGAAATTTACAAACTTCTTTTTTTTTGTCGGAAAATCCATTCTTTTCTTTAACACAAAAGGTTTTACCAGAGAAACGCAACTCAATATATATTACCCGGATTGTGCCATTTTTAGAAATATCCCACATGTGGCTCTAGTGCGCTAATGGATTGAACCACAGGCCTCAGAACCAAAAGGAGCACCTGGTGGATTTTGGAGCCTAAGAGGTTAAAAAACCAATACAGTGCCAATACAGTGGAAACACCTCCAAAAATACACAATTTGGCAAACTACACACCTCAAGGAATTTATCATGCTGGTATAGCAGAAAAAGGAGTCACCGCGGGCGCTGCTGCACTTCAATGGAACCAAAATGCTTGGAAGGTTCAGATCGTTGGTAATAATTTACGGAAGAGTGTAAGAATAAATGGAATTTATTAATAATATGACTACGCGTTTCAATGCCGTACTGGCATCTTCATCAGGTCATGGATGAACAAACAAAAGTCACTGTTTTAAATAGCCATGTTGATGTTGAAAAACCCGCCAATGTGAACGGGGTCAAGGTGTTTAAGTGACGTCATAGTTCAAAGTTCAAAATACACAGGACCGGAAAAACACACAAAAACAGTAAAAGTATGTCATATAATAAAAACAATAAAAATGAATAGAGAAAGAAGAGTTTAAAATGTATGAAAAGAGAACATAATGAAAACCATGTAATTAAGAAGGTTTGAAATGTAGTACGTAATGTGTGCCGAAGCGACACGGAAAAAAAGGGCTGCCCGATAATATAGAATAATAATGTAAGTAGATACAGATATAGGTATGGACTACAAAATCCGGTGTATAGTACAAAAGGTACTAACCTTTATGTACCAGAATTTATATAATTGAGGCCTCATGCACACGACCGTATTTTTTCACACCCGTAAATACTGGCGTAAATACGGGTCCGGTGTCACACGTATTCCACCCGTTTTGCACCAGTATTTACGAACCCGTGCTCGTAAATATGGGTCCGGTGTCACACGTATTCCACCCGTATTTACGAGCACGTTTTTGGCAGCAAAATAGCACTGCACTAATCGGCAGCCCCTTCTCTCTATCAGTGCAGGATAGAGAGAAGGGACAGCCTTTTCTGTAATAAAAGTTAAATTCATACTTACCCGGCCGTTGTCTTGGTGACGCGTCCCTCTCTTCACATCCAGCCCGACATCCCTGGATGACGCGGCAGTCCATGTGACCGCTGCAGCCTGTGATTGACCTGTGATTGGCTGCAGCGGTCACATGGCCTGAAACGTCATCCAGGACGTCGGCCCGGATGTCGAGAGGGACGCGTCACCAAGGCAACGGGCGGGAGACCGGACTGGAGGAAGCAGGAAGTTGTCGGTAAGTATGAACGTCTTTTATTTTTATTTTTTACAGGATAGGGGATACATGTCTTTTGTTTATGGCAGAGCGGGGAGATACCTCCCCGCTCTGCCATAGTTTTCATTGTAGTCCCGGCGGTAGTTACGCCACAGGGCTGTGGCCTGCAGACCGGGTAGTCCCCTGACCTCGCAACGCTCCCGTAATCACGGGTGAACACACGCAGCCACCCATGATTACGGGAGCCCCATAGACTTCTATGGGATGCCCGTGCCGTTATTACGGCATGAAATAGGGCATGTTCTATCTTTTTTAACGGCACGGGTACCTTCCCGTGAGCAAACGGGAAGGTACCCGTGGCTAACAGAAGCCTATGAGCCCGTTATTGCGGGTCGTAATAACGACCCGCAATAACGGGCGTTTTTACGGTCGTGTGCATGAGGCCTAACAGAATGATAACCTTAAAGGGGTTTTCCAATCCTTTTTTTTTTTTTTTTTAAATCAATGCAATGTTCCTCTATTAACATATTAGTGCACTCTGACTAGCTTTTTCTTGATAATAAATGGTTTTAGTAACATTACTCCCTATTGTTTACCTTGAGGTTTGTTTTGCTCAGTAAGTTCATTCCTCTTCTCTTCCTGTGTTTCTCCTCCCTGCATGCACTGCTCTAGTCCCAGCATGAAATGTGCATGCAGCAGTGCACTTGCTCCGCCTACTACACCCAGCTCTACTAACTTCTGCAATCTCAGTCTTCATTTTGGTGCTCTCATTCTATTACTGATAGCACAAGCTGAAATCACTGGATATCTGCGTTTTTAACCTCTTAACGCCGAAGGGCGGCTATATCAGTCCTCTGCAGCTGCTAGTTCGCGCAGGAGGAGGGATATATCCGTCCTGTGATGGCTCGGGTACTGCCAGTATACCCACGCGATCAGCGGCAGGAGCACGGCTGTTATACACAGCCTGGCTCCTGCTGCAACTGCGGGAATCGAAGCGCGCTCCGATTCCGGCAGTTTAACCCATTAAATGCCGCTGTCAATAGTGACAGCGGCATCTAATGTGTTTGACAGAGGGAGGGAGCTCCCTCTGTCCCCCCATCGGCGCCCCCGCAAAGAAATCGCAGGTCGCCGTCGGGTTTCCATGGTAGCGGGGGTCTAACAAAGACCCCCAGGTCTGTCTTCAGCATCTGCCTGTTAGGCGATGCCGGAGGCATGACCTAACAGATTGCCTGTCAGTTTTACACTGACAGGCAATAATGCTTCCGTATACTAAGTATACCAAAGCATTATATATGCGATCGGCACATCGCATAGTGAAGTCCCCTGGTGGGACTAAAAAAAAAAAATGTCAATCCGTTAAATAAAGTTGGTGAAAAAAAATAAATTACATTGAAAATCAAATAAAACTACTTTTTTTGCCCAAAAAGTGTTTTTTTTTAGTAAAAGTGTCAAAACAAATCACACATACACATATATGGTATCCCCGTGATCGTAACAACTTGAACAATAAAATTAACACATTAATTAAACCGCCGGATGAACGGCGTCCAAAAAAACAACGGCAAAATTCGCTCTTTTCTCCCATTCCCCCCATAAAAAATTAAATAAAAATTAATCTAAGTCCTATGTACCCCAAAATAGTACTAATGAAAACTACACATTGTCCCGCAAAAATCAAGCCCACGTACGGCCACATAGACGGAAAAATAAAAACGTTACGGCTCTTGGAATGCGGTGATGCAAAAACAAGTAATTTTTTTCTAAAAGGCTTTTTATTGTGCAAACGTAGAAAAAACATATAAAACCTTTACATATTTGGTATCCCCGTAACCGTGCCGAGCCATAGAATAAAGTTAACATGTTATTTACGCTGCATAGTAAACGGCGTAAATTTATAACGTGAAAATGAATGCTGGAATAGCTGCTTATTTTCAATTCTCTCCTAAAATAAAGTTAATAAAAGTTAATCAATATATTATAAGCATCTAAAAATGGTACAATTACAAAATACAACTCGTCCCGCAAAAAACAAGCCCTTATACGGCTATGTCGACGGAATAAAAAAAAAAGTTACGACTCTTGGAATGCGACCGTGAAAAAACAAGAAATAATCCTTGGTCATTAACGAGCAAAATGGCCCGGTCATTAAGGGGTTAAACGGTTTGAAGAGGTCTTCTGGTACCAAAACAGTGGAAACCCCCAAAAGGTGACCCCATTTTGGAAACTAGACCCCTTGAGGAATTCATTGTAGTTTTCTTGGGGTGCATGCGGCTTTTTGATCAGTTTTTATTCTATTTTTAAGTGGCGTGGTGACTAAAAAAACAGCAATTGTACTATTGTTTTTTTATTCTATTTTTTTTACAGCGTGCACCGTGCGCTATGAATGAAATTCACTTTATTCTATGGGGCGATACGATTAGGGCTCATTTACACGAGCGTGTTATACGTCCGTGCAACGCGCGTCGCAGGGACCTATGTTAGTCTATGGGGCCGTGCAGCCAGGTGCGTGATTTTCACGCAGCGTATGTCCGCTGCGTGAAACGCACGACATCCTATATTTGTGCGATGTTCGCGCATCACGCACCAATTGAAGTCAATGGGTGTGTGAAAACCACGCATGTCGCACGGAAGCAATTCCGTGGGACGCGCGTGATTCGCGCAACAGTACTGTAAAGGATGAATGAAAACAGAAAAGCACCACGTGCTTTTCTGTTTACAAACATCCAAACGGAGTGTCATAATGATGGTGGCTGCGCGAAAAGCACGCAGCCGCGCATCATAAAGGGCTGACACACGGAGCTGTTAAGTGCCTTTTGCGCACGCAAAACGCCGCGCTTTTTGCTTGCACAAAACGCACACGCTCGTGTAAACTCGGCCTTACGGTGACACCAGATGTTTATAGTTCTTTTATGTCTTATGGCGTTTGCACAATAAAATACGTTTTGTAAAAATTCATCTACTTTTTGTGATAGCTTATTCTAAGAGCCAGAACTTTATAATTTTTCCATCAATAAAGCCGTGCGAGGACTTATTTTTTGCGTAACGAACTGTCGTTTCGATCAGGACCATTTTTAGGTACATGCGACTTTCTGATCTATTTTTAATACATTTTTTGGGAGGTGAAGTGACCAAACAATTGTGATTTTGGTACGGTTTATTATTATTTTCTTTTACGGCGTTCACCGCGTGGGATAAATAACGAAATAATTTTGTAGTTCAGGCCGTTACGGACGCGGCGATACCAATTATGTATAGTTTATTTATTTATATATTTTTACTAATAAAAAAGGACTGATAAAAAAAAATCCCCTTTTTTTCCCTTAACTTTTATTTTCTTATTTTTACACATCTTTTTTTTTTTTACTGTATTACTTTGTCCCACTAGGGGACTTGAGGGCAGGAGACCCTGATCGCTATTCTAATACACTGCGCTACATGCGTAGTGCAGTGTATTAGAACTGTCAGCTATTCACTGACGGCGGCATAGTGGGTCCTGACTTTGTCAGGACCCATTAGGCTTCCGTCGATGGCATAGCCGGACGCCATTGTTTGGTGTCCGGTTGCCATAGTAACCATCGCCGGCCGCTATCGTGTAGCAGGCCGGCGATGGTAACTTAACCCCTAAAAAGCCGCGATCTCTATTGAACGCGGCTTTTAAGGGGTTAGACAGCGGGGACACAGCGATCGGTCCCCGCTGTAGGAGCTGCGGAAGCTGCTGTACGAGACAGCAGCTGTCACAGCTCCTGCACCTGTCGGGAAGACGGCCGAAATGGCCGTTATTCCCGCAACTTCGTATTCCGTCGGTAATTTATAAGGGGTTACACATCTAATCTAAATCAAGAACTAAAATCTGATGCTAAAACTTTATATTGACCTCACTAAGGATGAATAAATATTTATTCCACTAGGACACTAACGCTACACACCTTCAACCTTGCGCATGTGCAGTGTAATATACACGGCCGCTGAAGACGCAGCCACATAATTTCACAGAGCATGCGCGGTGGAGTGTGTTCACCACGCATGCTCTAATTCAATAAAGAAGCACGTGGTACGGTTACGTCATTTTTGACGTAACCGTACAGTGTGAAAGCCGGAAACCGGAAGCAAGGCAGAAGACCAAATGGACGGGTCTGCACAGGAAGTGCAGATTTTGCATTGCTAAGGGGACGGCGACGGAGGAGGCTATACGACGCTACAGCCATCTGATGAAACGTAAGTACATTGGAAAGTTCTTTTTCATTGTTTTATTTAAATAAATGTAATTTTTTAGTTCCGGAATACCCCTTTAATGTCGGCAATAATTCAAAGCGGCGATATACATATAAGGAAATGGGAATAAAACAACCCACTAGTCGGGGCAGGCTTGATCTCAGAAATATTAAATAGCCAAAATTGTATAGTAAATTAGAATATAAAATAATAATATATATATATATATATATATATATATATATATATATATATAAATAAAAAGGTAAAGGTGGTAATACATCAGCAATAGGAAAAAATTATTTTCATAGAAAAATGTCAATATGAATAATAAAACAGAAAAAAATACAAAAATTAACAGAACTGTCGGGAAATGACAGAGAGGTAATAGCCTTATAAGTTAAAACAAAGTCGGCAAAGCCGATAAATTGTAATAGATGACAAAACGAAATAAGGAGAAAGCAATGTGTCATGAATGAAATTCAAAAAGGGAACGTAATGAATAATATATCTGAGGGGGGGAGCATCAAAAATTTATACGAAATTAACTGGTAACATGGTAAACGGGTTATGTATAAAATAGTGATATATAAGAGATACACTGAAATGTAAAGTCGGCAAGGCTAAAATGTATTAGGTGATACAGTGAAATCGATGTCATAGGTACAAAAATTTAAGATCATGAATGAATATAGGCATAAAGACAAAAATGGTAATAATGATAATGAATGATAATAATGGAAAATGAATAAAATAAAATGAAATGTAAAATAATAATGAAATTAAAAAACAAAAAATAACCGGAAAAGTAGCATCATAATGTACAAGAAAATGTATAATATAACTGTGAAAATGAAAATGAATGAAAATAAATATAAATGTCAATAATAATAAATTTAAAGAAAACAAAAATATGACAGAAAAAGTAGCATCATAATGTACATGAAAATCACCAGAATAAGTATAATATACCTTCGTAAACACAATAATGTAATGATAAGTTGATAATCAATGATGTTTAACCGCAGAAAACACAAAAGTTAAATGATAAATAGTAAAGTGATATACTAATCAAGAGTGGATTCGGATATATCATTAAGGCCATCCGGTTGGAGGGTCTTCATTTTAAAGATCCAGTAATTTTCGCGCTGTTTAAGCTTACTAAACCGATTGTTAATGTTAAGTGGAATTTGCTCTATAGGCGTGATGCGTATACTACTAAACTGGCTGTTGTGCATGATGGAAAAATGTCGAGAGACACTGTTTCAAAAAACCAGTGTTTATATTGAATCTGTGATTGTTGATCCTTGTACGTAAACATTGTGTAGTGTGACCGATGTATTTGAGATGACATGGACACTCCAACATATAAATAACAAACGAACTTCCACAGTTGAGAAAGCTATTAATATTAAAAGATTCTTTAGTTACTGCAGATGTGTAGGTAGATGTTTTGTGGGTTATATTGGTACAACACATGCAACGCTGTCGACCACATTTGTAAGAACCAAGAGTCCTAGGGAGCAAGGAGGTGCAGAGTGCCATGGAATTTTTTATTTTACTGGGTGCTAAAATGTTTTTGAGGGATTTGGATCGTCTATAAGTGATGATAGGTCTATCGGGTAATTCTGTTTTTAAGAAAGGATAATTTTTCAGAATATGCCAGTGTTTATCAAGAACTTCACGGATTTTTTTACTTCCACTATTAAATGATGTGATGAAATTGTTACTAAAATTTTGTTTTTCATTACCTTCTCATGTCGGATGCATGAATCTTGCGAGAGTAGAGCAGCTTTACGACGTGCCCCTTTAATGAGACTCAAAGGAAAATTCTTTTCCCTGAATCTTTTTTCTAATAGATTGCATTCCTCTATGAAATCAGAGTCTGTTGTACAATTTTCTCACCCTTCTAAATTGACCAAATGGGACATTTTTTATCCATGGGGGATAATGGGCGCTGTTGAAGTTTAAATAGCTGTTGACGTCGACAGTTTTGAAGTGAGTCCTTGTAGAAAATTTGTTAATACTGGTATCAAAAGCAATAGTCGGATCTAGGAAGTCAATGGACATTGTAGAAAAGGTATGTGTAAAGGATAATCCTAAACTATTCGTATTAAGGGACTCAAAGGATATAGCCTCAGTCTCATTGCCCAACCAGATGAAAAGAAGGTCGTCTATGTAACGCTTATAGAATAAAATTTGGCTTCTGAAGGGGTGATCATGATAAATATACTGGTCTTCGAAATGTCCCATATAAAGATTGGCATAGGATGGTGCGAACCTCGAGCCCATGGCGCATCCTTTGACTATAAAATTTGTTATCAAAGCTAAATGAGTTATGATTTAAGATGAAATCAACACATTTGATTAAAAATTCGGTTTGTTTCTCAGACATACAGGTTTTGGTGGAAAGTGTCGCCCTAATGACCTCGAGACCTTTGGCATGGGGAATGTTACTATAAAGGGCCGTTACATCAGCAGTGAGAAAATTGATGGGGTACATAGAGCTAGTGACATTTATTGAGTGAAGTTCTCTTATTATTTGGGTGGAATCTCTGAGATATGAAGGTAGGCTGGTTACTAGAGGTTGAAGATGAATATCAATGAAGTGTGAGAGATTACTGGTTAGGGACCCAATGCCCGATATGATAGGACGTCCAGGGGGATTAGTGATGGACTTATGTATCTTGGGGAGATGATATAGAAATGGCATATTCGGAAAGAGCACATTGAGAAAACCTCTTTCCTTCTTGGTAATGACTCCTTCATGAAAGGCTGTGTCTATTAGGTGAGTGTATTTGGGTATATGAGTGGGTAAGGGGTTAGTTTCTAATCTGACAAAAACTATTATCATCCAATATTCTATAGGATTCGCCCAAATATTTGTCTTTGTCCATAATTACAATACCCCCTCCCTTATCAGCGGAACGGATAACTATATTATTATTTTTGGCGAGTGTCTTGAGGGAATTTCTTTCCTGATAAGTCAGATTGTCAGGTGTATTAATAGGTTTGTCAAGGGATCTAAATTCATTCCCTACGAGAGCAGAAAAAGGTTTCTAAAAAAGAACCTTGGTGATGTAGATGATAAAAGCTTGATTTAGGCTTTAAATCAGTGGTAATGATTACAGGGGGAACCGTTGTGATGGAGGGTTCTGAAACAGGAGTTGGTACTGGAAAAATGGGGATCAATTTGGTCATAGAAAAATGCCTAGTCAGGGTGAGCTTTCTGACAAAACGATTGAGGTCCATGAAGAGATCAAAAGGTGTTGGGTGTAGAAACAGGGCAAAAGGAGAGACCCTTACTGAGGAGGCTGATCTAATGTATACCGAATTCATATGAGGATAGATTGAAAAGTTTGACCTTTAGTGATTGGTCCGATGTTTCTTTAGGTTGATTGGTGGAGTTCTTTCTGTTGGCATTGCGTTTACGCCCGCCTCTTCTTCCTCTGAATCTAATTTTCTTTTTGTTGATATTTTCGGAACCAAGGGAAAGAATTGTGTGATTGTTTGGATCTTGGGACTTATGAGGTATGTTATGAGGTGGTCGTTGCTGTTGATAGTGGGTGTGACCGGTGGCATTGTTAGTTGGGAAGGAAGTCCTAAAAAAGAGGTGGTGGTGTCCAAGAATGATACAGGTACTGAAAATGGAGGTTCAGATGCGACACAAAGTGCATCATTAGAAAATGATGCCGGTGACATTCACTGTACTGGTGGGTGGAGACAATTCGAAAAGGTTAGCTGAGGTATTATGAATGGATAATTGTAGTAGGGAATGAGATATATCCTGGTCAGAAAAGGATATAGAATCATTGGGTGATGGGGATATTGAAATGGGGATTGAAGGATTTTCTAAAGAGGATTGGAATTGTAGAAGACGAACTTCCAATTCCGAGGATTTAAAAGCATTGATCGGCACTTTAGTAAGATAATTGGTAGGTGGTGCAGAGATGGTATTAGTGGAGACATGAGTAGGCTTGGGTAAAAAGGTAATGGTAGTTGAGGTGGGTGCATGAACCGTATTACATCCTCCTGCTGGTGATTCAATATGGTGACCAGAATCAATATTGGGTTTTGGAAAGTTCTTATTCCTAAGGCTATTAGTGAAAAATCTGTTGCGGGGCGAGTATATCCGTGATTCACTCACCAAGGAACCGTTGGTGTGGGAGTGTTTGTACGGAAGAACTGCTGATGGGGGACGTGAAGCCTCGAGGAGAGGATGTTCAGTGTTATTATTATTTGTATTATTATTAGGATTGCGTTTAAGTAATGTTTCATCAGCTGAAATAGTGACTTTCATAATCTCGGCGGTCCCTTTTGAATTTATTTGTTTTCTTGAGGATGAGATCTTTTTCATAAATATTCAAACGCTTATTGATAGATGTTTAGAAGACCAGTATATTTATCATGATCACCCCTTCAGAAGCAAAATTTTATTCTATAAGCGTTACATAGACGACCTTCTTTTCATCTGGTTGGGCAATGAGACTGAGGCTATATCCTTTATTGAGTCCCTTAATACGAATAGTTTAGGATTATCCTTTACACATACCTTTTCTACAATGTCCATTGACTTCCTAGATCCGACTATTGCTTTTGATACCAGTATTAACAAATTTACTACAAGGACTCACTTCAAAACTGTCGACGTCAACAGCTATTTAAACTTCAACAGCGCCCATTATCCCCCATGGATAAAAAATGTCCCATTTGGTCAATTTAGAAGGGTGAGAAAGAATTGTACAACAGACTCTGATTTCATAGAGGAATGCAATCTATTAGAAAAAAGATTCAGGGAAAAGAATTTTCCTTTGAGTCTCATTAAAGGGGCACGTCGTAAAGCTGCTCTACTCTCGCAAGATTCATGCGTCCGACATGAGAAGGTAATGAAAAACAAAATTTTAGTAACAATTTCATCACATCATTTAATAGTGGAAGTAAAAAAATCCGTGAAGTTCTTGATAAACACTGGCATATTCTGAAAAATTATCCTTTCTTAAAAACAGAATTACCCGATAGACCTATCATCACTTATAGATGATCCAAATCCCTCAAAAACATTTTAGCACCCAGTAAAATAAAAAATTCCATGGCACTCTGCACCTCCTTGCTCCCTAGGACTCTTGGTTCTTACAAATGTGGTCGACAGCGTTGCATGTGTTGTACCAATATAACCCACAAAACATCTACCTACACATCTGCAGTAACTAAAGAATCTTTTAATATTAATAGCTTTCTCAACTGTGGAAGTTCGTTTGTTATTTATATGTTGGAGTGTCCATGTCATCTCAAATACATCGGTCGCACTACACAATGTTTACGTACAAGGATCAACAATCACAGATTCAATATAAACACTGGTTTTTTGAAACATAGTGTCTCTCGACATTTTTCCATCATGCACAACAGCCAGTTTAGTAGTATACGCATCACGCCTATAGAGCAAATTCCACTTAACATTAACAATCGGTTTAGTAAGCTTAAACAGCGCGAAAATTACTGGATCTTTAAAATGAAGACCCTCCAACCGGATGGCCTTAATGATATATCCGAATCCACTCTTGATTAGTATATCACTTTACTATTTATCATTTAACTTTTGTGTTTTCTGCGGTTAAACATCATTGATTATCAACTTATCATTACATTATTGTGTTTACGAAGGTATATTATACTTATTCTGGTGATTTTCATGTACATTATGATGCTACTTTTTGTGTCATATTTTTGTTTTCTTTAAATTTATTATTATTGACATTTATATTTATTTTCATTCATTTTCACAGTTATATTATACATTTTCTTGTACATTATGATGCTACTTTTCCGGTTATTTTTTGTTTTTTAATTTCATTATTATTTTACATTTCATTTTATTTTATTCATTTTCCATTATCATCATTCATTATCATTATTACCATTTTTGTCTTTATGCCTCTATTCATTCATGATCTTAAATTTTTGTACCTATGACATCGATTTCACTGTATCACCTAATACATTTTAGCCTTGCCGACTTTACATTTCAGTGTATCTCTTATATATCACTATTTTATACATAACCCGTTTACCATGTTACCAGTTAATTTCGTATAAATTTTTGATGCTCCCCCCCTCAGATATATTATTCATTACGTTCCCTTTTTGAATTTCATTCATGACACATTGCTTTCTCCTTATTTCGTTTTGTCATCTATTACAATTTATCGGCTTTGCCGACTTTGTTTTAACTTATAAGGCTATTACCTCTCTGTCATTTCCCGACAGTTCTGTTAATTTTTGTATTTTTTTCTGTTTTATTATTCATATTGACATTTTTCTATGAAAATATTTTTTTCCTATTGCCGATGTATTACCATATATATATATATATATTTTTTTCATACATATATATATATATATATATATATATATTTTATATATAATGTTTTATATTCTAATTTACTATACAATTTTGGCTATTTAATATTTCTGAAATCAAGCCTGCCCCGACTAGTGGGTTGTTTTATTCCCATTTCCTTATATGTATATCGCCGCTTTGAATTATTGCCGACATTAAGGTTATCATTCTGTTAATTATATAAATTCTGGTACATAAAGGTTAGTACCTTTGTACTATACACCGGATTTTGTAGTCCATACCTATATCTGTATCTACTTACATTATTATTCTATATTATCGGGCAGCCCTTTTTTTCCGTGTCGCTTCGGCACACATTACGTACTACATTTCAAACCTTCTTAATTACATGGTTTTCATTATGTTCTCTTTTCATACATTTTAAACTCTTCTTTCTCTATTCATTTTTATTGTTTTTATTATATGACATACTTTTACTGTTTGTGTGTTTTTCCGGTCCTGTGTATTTTGAACTTTGAACTATGACGTCACTTAAACACCTTGACCCCGTTCACATTGGCGGGTTTTTCAACATCAACATGGCTATTTAAAACAGTGACTTTTGTTTGTTCATCCATGACCTGATGAAGATGCCAGTACGGCATTGAAACGCGTAGTCATATTAATAAATTCCATTTATTCTTACACTCTTCCGTACATTATTACCAACGATCTGAACCTTCCAAGCATTTTGGTTCCATTGAAGTGCAGCAGCGCCCGCGGTGACTCCTTTTTCTGCTATACCAGAATAACCTTCGCGGTCGTTCATTTGAATCACCGGTCCCGAGTCCTGGCAGCAGCTGTACCTTTATCCTTTATTGCCTTCTACCATCCGTTACCAGGTGAGTACCACTCTTCTTGTACACCACTCCATACCTGGGTAACCTGCACTATGTGGCGCCGTGTTTTTTGCTTTTTCTCAAGGAATTTATCAAGGGGTATAGTGAGCATTTTAACCCCACAGGTTTTTTGCTGACTTTGTGGAATTAGTCCGTAAAAATGAAAATCTAAATTTTTTTTCAATAAAACTTAGAAATTATACATTTTTACAAGCAATAAAGAAAAAGCACCCCAAGATTTGTAAAGCAATTTCTCCTGATTACGGCAATACCCCATATGTGGTAATAAACAGCTGTTTGGACACACAGCAGGGCTCAGAAGCGAAGGAGCGCTATTTGGCTTTTGGAGATCAAGTTTACTCAATTGGTTTTCGGGTGTCATGTTGCATTTGCAAAGCCCCTGAGGGACCAAAACCAGTGTACATCCCCAGAAGGGACCCCATTTGGGAAACTACAGCCCTAAAAATAATTTGTCTAGGGGTATAGTGAGCATTTTGATCTCATAGGTGTCTTTGCTGAATTTAGTGGAATTAGGCCATCAAGACTTCTATTGTTTTTTTTTTACCGCGTTCACTGTTTGTGGGTTGATGAGATTACGGCGATACCATATGTATATAGCTTTTTTTATGTTTTATGGTGTTTGCACGATAAAATCTCTGTTTTAAAAAAATTATTTTGTTTTTGTGTCGCCATATTCCACAACTTTTTTATTTTTCTACCAGGAAAGCTGTGTGAGGGCTTGTTGTTTGTACCGATAAAAACGACAGTTTGTTCCGCAATTTTTGGGTACATGCGACTTTTTGATCCCTATTTATGAAAATTATTTGGGAGCTGAAGTGACTAAAAATAGCGATTCCGGTAGTTTTATAATTTTTTTATGGCGGTCACAGTGCGGGATAAATTACGTTATATGTTCATAGTTCAGGCTGTTACGGACGCAGCGATACCAATTATGGTTAATTTGTTTCATTTTTTTCTAATAAAAGGACTTTATAAGGGGAAAAAGTCAATTTTTGCATTTTATTATTTTGACATTTTACTTTTGTACATTTTTTCTAACTTTCTTTTTTTTTTTTAGTCCCTCTATGGACTTGAAGATCCAATTGTTGGATCGTTTTTATAATACCCTGCAATTCTTATGTATTGCAGGGTATTATACCAGTCAGCTTCACACTGACAGGAGGCATATTAGGTCCTTCCTCTGGCAGGACGTAATCGCCTTCAATAGATGGCAGACCGGAAGCCTTTCTTAGGCTTCCGGTTGCCATAGCAATCGCCCACTCGCAACAATCGGCCCCCGCAATCGCGTAGCGGAGTGCCGATGTTTAACAACTTAAATGCGGCGGTCACTATTGAGTGCCGCAATTAAGGGGTTAATCGGTTCGGATCACCGCTGTGATCCGACCCAATGTTTTCCCCCAGTACTAAGGCTGCTAGTAGTAGCCTGTACTGGGAGATGCCGGGCTGCGGGGAGCGTCTGTGTGCTCTGTTAGGAGCACACGTAGATTAACGGGCACAAGGACCAGCTCTGCAGCCCGTTAATCTACGTGGTGTGGTCGGGAAGGGGTTAATATGCGATCATCCGATTGCATTTATAATACACTGCAATACTTTTGTATTGCAGTGTATTACTGCCTGTCTGTTTAAAACGGACAGGCATCTGCTAGGCCATGCCTCCGGCATGACATAGCAGGTATTTCCTACAGGCAGACCTGGGGGCCTGTATCAGGCCCCCGGCTGTTATCGGCAACAGACACTCTGCGATCTTATCGCTGGGTGTCGGTGGGATGAGAGGGAGCTCCCTCCCTCTCTCCATAACCACTCAGATAAGGCGCTCGCTATTGAGCGCCGCATCTGAGAGGGTTAAACGGGTGAGATCGATACTTCTATCGATGTCACCCGTTGGAGCAGGGATGCCCCCAGCCCTCAGCTACCTCTGGCTCCCTGCTTTGTTTATTTATTTTGATGCAGCGCCGTAAAAAAGGCTTATGCATGAGAATAAAGCCTATTAGCAGCCACCGTGAAAAGGGGTTGGGGGTCACTAACGGGTTAATCCCTTCACGACTGCCATACGGCTATATACATTCCAACTGCCGATGACCTGTGCAGTTGTCACGTACATAAACGTTGGCAGCCTGGAACGGGGTGTAACAAGTGCAGTGTTGCTTCAGTGTGAGCAACGCTGCACTCACAACTGCCGGGGCTTTGAGAGCCCCGGAATACACCCGCACTGTAGATAGCACAACACACAACCCCGCAAAACAATCTGTAGATAGCGCCACCTAAGCTTCCTCTAGGAGCAGAATCCCCAGCCAGCGCTCTGGCCGTGGATGCCCCTCCTAGAGGGAGCCCCTGCGTATCAACACACTCGCTGTAAAGAGTGCCACCCTGCTGTAGATAGCATCAAACGCCCCCTGCAGTGCCACCTAAACTCCCACTAGGAGCAGAATCCTCGGTGTCAGATCGCTGCCAGGGATTCCACTTCTAGAGAGCCCTGACATCACCTTCCAGTGTCAGGGGCTCGCTCTAGGAATCCACTACTGGAGAAGCCCCGGGCGTCACTATCCATATATGGACAGTGATGTCAGGGGCTACTCCTGGAGCAGAATCACCAGCCACAGCGCTGCCGACGCTCAGGCAGGGGATTCCGCTATTAGCGGTAGCCCCTGAAGTCACTGTCCATATATGGACAAACATCAGGGGCTGCCTCTAGGCGCCAGACGGACAGCGCTGTCTACAGGGGACACTGTGGCGCTCGCTACGTGGGCACCATCTACAGGAGACACTGGTGCTAGCTACACGGGCACTAGCTACAGTGGGAATTGTGGCGTTATGTGGGCACTGGCACTATCTAGTGGAATTGCGTCACTAACTACATGGGCACTGTGGGGTTTTCAGGTGGATGGGAAAAACCTAAATTTGTAAAATTCAATTTTTTTTTTTTTTAACATCCATGAAAAACGGATGGCAAATGCAGGTGAAAACCGGTCAGGAAATGGATACAAACTGACACACGTTGATGCAAAGTACCCATGAAAAACTGACCGTTGATCGGTTATCTGCCCTTTTTCTCACATCGTGTGAATGTAGCCTTATAGCCCCCTTCACTGCTCACAGCGATCCAGGGTGATGGAGAGAGAAGACTACCAATTGTTACAGAGCTGAACAGTGTCTACCGATCTTGATCCATATAATATGGATAAATATATATATGAAAAAAATTATAAAATACAAAAGTGTTTTGCGATTTGTCTGCTCATAATAAAAATTCAAAACATGGAATTAAACTAATCTAGAAATTGAAAGCCTTATAAGTCTTGTAAAAAACAAAGTAAAAATAGTTGACATTCAAAGCGGTTCCAAAGATATCGCTTAAAGAGGCTCTGTCACCAGATTTTGCAACCCCCATCTGCTATTGCAGCAGATAGGCGCTGCAATGTAGATTACAGTAACGTTTTTATTTTTTAAAAACGAGCATTTTTGGCCAAGTTATGACCATTTTTGTATTTATGCAAATGAGGCTTGCAAAAGTACAACTGGGCGTGTTTACAGTAAAAGTACAACTGGGCGTGTATTATGTGTGTACATCGGGGCGTTTTTACTTCTTTTACTAGCTGGGCGTTAGGAATGGGAGTGTATGATGCTGACGAATCAGCATCATCCACTTCTGTTCGTTAACATCCAGCTTTTGGCAGTGCAGACACACAGCGTGTTCGAGAGATCACGCTGTGACGTCACTCACTTCCTGCCCCAGGTCCTGCATCGTGTCGGCCACATCGGTACCAGAGGCTACAGTTGATTCTGCAGCAGCATCAGCGTTTGCAGGTAAGAAGCTACATCGACTTACCTGCAAACGCCGATGCTGCTGCAGAATCAACTGTAGCCTCTGGTGCCGATGTGTCCTCGCTCATCCGACACGATGCAGGACCTGGGGCAGGAAGTGAGTGACGACACAGCGTGATCTCTCGAGAACACGCTGTGTCTGCCCTGCCAGAAGTTGGGCGTTCTGAAGAGAAGTGGATGATACTTCTCGTCAGAACGCCCAGCTAGTAAAAGAAGTAAACACGCCCAGATGTAACACACATAATACACGCCCAGTTAGACTTTAGCAAGCCTCATTTGCATAAATACAAAAATGGTCATAACTTGGCTAAAAATGCTCGTTTTTAAAAAATAAAAACGTTACTCTTATCTACATTGCAGCGCCGATCTGCTGCAATAGCAGATAGGGGTTGCAAAATCTGGTGACAGAGCCTCTTTAAAGAGGCTGTGTCACCAGATTATAAATGCCCCATCTCCTACAAAATCGAATCGGCGCTGTAATGTAGATTAGTGGTTTTTATTTTGAGAAACGATTTTTGAGCAAGCTATGAGCAATTTTAGATTTATGCTAATGAGTTTAATGCCCAACTGGGCGTGTTTTTACTTTTGATCAAGTGGGCGTTGTACAGAGTGTATGACGCTGACCAAAGTAAAAACACGCCCAGTTGGTCATTAAGAAACTAATTAGCATAAATCAAAAATAGGTCATAACTTGCTCAAAAATGTTTTTTTCAAAATAAAAACCACTGCTGTTATCTACATTACAGCACTGATCAGATTATGTAGGAGATAGGGCAGTTATAATCTGGTGAGAGAGCCTCTTTAAAGAGGCTCTGTCACCAGATTTTGCAACCCCTATCTGCTATTGCAGCAGATAGGCGCTGCAATGTAGATTACAGTAACGTTTTTATTTTTAAAAAACGAGCATTTTTGGCCAAGTTATGACCATTTTTGTAGTTCTGCAAATGAGGCTTGCAAAAGTCCAACTGGGCGTGTATTATGTGCGTACATCGGGGCGTTTTTAATACTTTTACTAGCTGGGCGCTCTGACGAGAAGTATCATCCACTTCTCTTCAGAACGCCCAGCTTCTGCCAGATCACACTGTGACGTCACTCACAGGTCCAGAACGCCCAGCTAGTAAAAGTATTAAAAACGCCCCGATGTACGCACATAATACACACCCACTTGGACTTTTGCAAGCCTCATTTGCATAACTACAAAAATGGTCATAACTTGGCCAAAAATGCTCGTTTTTTAAAAATAAAAACGTTACTGTAATCTACATTGCAGCGCCTATCTGCTGCAATAGCAGATAGGGTTGCAAAATCTGGTGACAGAGCCTCTTTAACCCCTTCCCTCTTTGGCCACTTTTGACCTTACTGACAGAGCCTCATTTTTCAAATCTGACATGTGTCACTTTATGTGGTAATAACTCCGGAATGCTTTTACCTATCCAAGCGATTCTGAGATTGTTTTCTCGTGACACATTGGACTTTATGTTACTGGCAAAATTTGCCCGATACATTCAGTATTTATTGTGAAAAACACCAAAATTTAGCGAAAAATTGCAAAAATTAACATTTTTCTCAATTTAAATGCATCTGCTTGTAAGACAGGCAGTTATACCACACAAAATTGTTGCTAATTAACATCCCCCATATGTCTACTTTAGATTGGCATCGTTTTTTGATCATCATTTTATTTTTCTAGGACGTTACAAGGCTTAGAACTTTAGCAGCAATTTCTCACATTTTCAAGAAAATTTCAAAATGCTATTTTTACAGGGGCCAGTTCAGTTGTGAAGTGGCTTTGAGGTCCTTAGATATTAGAAACCGCCAATAAGTCACCCCATTTTAAAAACTGCACCCCTCAAAGTATTCAAAACAGCATTTAGAAAGTTTCTTAACCCTTTAGACATTGCGCAGGAATTAAGGCAAAGTAGAGGTGAAATTTACAAAGTTCATTATTTTTTTCCAGAAATTCATTTTGAATCCATTTTTTTTGTACCACAGAAGGTTTTACCCAAGAAATGCAACTCAATATTTATTGCCCAGGTTCTGCAGTTTTAGGAAATATCCCACATGTGGCCGTAGCGTGCTACTGGACTGAAGCACCGGCCTCAGAAGCAAAGGAGCACCTAGTGGATTTTGGGCCTCCTTTTTATTAGAATATATTTTAGGCACCATGTCAGCTTTGAACAGGTCTAGTGGAACTAAAACAGTGGAAACCCCCCAAAAGTGACCCCATTTGGGAAACTACACCCCTCGAAGAATTTATCTAGGGGTGTAGCAAGCATTTTGACCGGCCAGTTTTTTTGCAAAAATTTTTGGAACTAGGCCATGAAAATGAAAATCTACATTTTTTCAAATAAAATGTAGGTTTAGCTAATTTTTTTTCATTTCCACGAGGACTAAAGGAGAAAAAGCACCACAACATTTGTAGAGCAATTTCTCCCGAGTAAAACAATACCCCACATGTGGTAATAAACAGTTGTTTGGACACACGGCAGGGCTTAGAAGGGAAAGAGCGCCATTTGGCTCTTGGAGCTCAAATTTAGCAGGAATGGTTTGTGGAGGCCATGTCGCATTTGCAAAGCCCCTGAGGTGACAAAACAGTGGAAACCCCCAACAAGTGACCCCATTTTGGAAACTATACCCTTTGAGGAAATTATCTAGGGTATAGTGAGCATTTTGACCCCACAGGTTTTTTGCAGAAATTTTTGCAAGTAGGCTGTGAAAATGAAAATCTACATTTTTTCAAATAAAATGTAGGTTTAGCTAATTTTTTTTCATTTCCACAAGGACTAAAGGAGAAAAAGCACCATAAAATTTGTAAAGAAATTTCTCCCGAGTAAAACAATACCCCACATGTGGTAATAAACGGCTGTTTGGACACACGGCGAGGCTGAGAAGGGAAAGTGCGCCATTTGGCTTTTGGAACTCAAATTTAGCAGGAATGGTTTGCGGAGGCCATGTCACATTTGCAAAGCTCCTGAGGGGACAAAACAGTGGAAACCCCCAACAAGTGACCCCATTTTGGAAACTACACCCCATGAGGGAATTATCTAGGGGTAGAGTGAGCAGTTTTACCCCACAGGTTTTTTACAGAACTTATTGTAACTAGGCCGTAAAAATGAAAATCTACATTTTTTCAAAGAAAATGTAGGTTTAGGTATTTTTTTTTCATTTCCACAAGGACTGAAGGAGAAAAAGCACCACAACATTTGTAAAGCAACTTCTCCCGAGTAAAATAATACCCCACATGTGGTCACAAACATCTGTTTGGACACACGGTAGGGCTCAGAATGGAAGGAGCACCATTTGGATTTTGGAATGGTTTCTGGGTGTCATGTCATATTTGCTGAGCCCCTGTAGTACTAGTACAGTGGAAACACCCCAAAAGTGACACCATTTGGGAAACTGCACCCCCTGAGGAATCATCTAGGGGTATAGTGAAAATTTTGATCCCAAAGGTTTTTTGCTGAATTAATTAGAATTAAGCCATGAAAATGAAAAAAATTTTTTTTTTCCAACAAGATGTCGTTTTAGATACACATTTTTCATTTTTACAAGGAATAGAGAAGAAAAAGCACCCCAACATTTGTAAAGTAATTTCTCCCGAGTACGGTAACACCCCATATGTGGTTATAATCGACTGTTTACATATATGGGAGCATTCAGAAGAAAAGGAGCGGTATTTATCTTTTGGAGCGTAGATTTTGCTGGAATGGTTTGCGGACGCCATGTTGCATTTGCAAAACCCCTGATGTACCAAACAAAAGTGACCCCGTTTTAGAAACTACACCCCTAAAGGCATTTATCAAGGGGTGTAGTGACAATTTAGACTCCACAGGTGTTTTTCAGAAATGAATACGCAGTGGATGGTGCAAAGTGAAAATTGCAATTTCTCCACTGATCTGCCCATTCACCGCTCAAGATGTTGTGCCCCTAGAGAATCTTACCCTATAAATTGTTAAGCGGGTTCTCCCGGGCATGGTAATGCCTTACTTGTGGCCATAAATTGCTGTTTGGGCACACTGTAGGGCTAAGAAGGGAAAGACCGCCATTTTGAGCATGGATTTTGCTTGGTAATAGTTCTGTTTGGGGTTTTGCTGGTATTTCAGCTTATAATGTGGTGGCATATGTAATCTGTGCGGAGAACATCAGGATATATGTAATCTGTGCGGAGAACATCAGGATATATGTAATCTGTGCGGAGTATATCAGGGGTATATGTAATCTGTGCGGAGTATATCAGGGCATAATAGGAGGGTATAATAATGGGGTAAATAATACAATTATTCATAGGTGTGTGTTACGATGTGAAGCGATCCGTTATGCGCAGGCCGGTGTCACACTGAAACGGTTTTCTTTCTTATCCCTCCTTTGTAACGCTCTGCACCTTTTGGGGACATTTTCTCCTTCGTAGTTTGGGAAATATTACTGGGAAAGTTTTGCGCTGGTATAATACGGGTGCCCTCGCTTCCAGCGGATGTGCTATGTCCCTGCCCTTTCCTAGTTCCTAAATACTAGGGCCCTGAAACTGAAGGAAGGTTCCCCTCCGGCCTGCGCATTGAGATGTTTTTTCATCACCGCATTACTAGTGCCATAACTTTTTTATTTTTCAGTTGATTGAGCGGTGTGCGGGCTTGTTTTTTGCGAGACGGGCTGTAGATTTTATTGGTACCATTTTAGAACACATACGACTTTTTGATCACTTTTTATTTCATTTTTTGGTAAAGGAAATTACCAAAAACAAGCAATTCTGGAATAGTTTTTTATTGTTTTTTTTTCTCTGCATCCACAGTGCGCCCTAGATTACATGTTAGCTTTATTCTGCGGGTCGATACGATTACGGCGATACCAAATTTATATAGTTTTTTTTATGTATTGCGGCTTTTGCACAATAAAATCACTTTTTTTATAAAATCATTTGTTTTCTCTGTCGACATATTCTAAGACCCATAACTTTATTATTTTTGCGTGCACAAAGCGGTGTCAGGGATTATTTTTTGCGGCACGGATTGGCGTTTTTTATTAGTACTATTTTGGAGTAAATGTGACTTTTTGATCACTTTTTATAGCATTTTTTGGAAGGAGATGTGACCTAAAAACAAAGATTCTGGCGCTGTTTTTCATGTTTTTTTTTTACCGCGTTCACCGTGCGGGATAAATTACATAATAGTTTTGTAGTTTGGGTCGTTACGGACGCGGCGATACCAATTATGTATAGGTTTTTTTATTTTTACGGTTTTTCCCATAATAAAATACTTACTATGGGAAAAAAGTCAGTTTAGCTTTATTTTTATTTGAAATGTGTGTGTTTTTATTGTTTTACCACATTTTTATTTACTTTTTTTTACTTTTTTTACTTGTCCCACTAGGGGACATGAGGGCCTGATGCCCCGATCGCTACTCTAATACACTGCACTACATACGTAGTGCAGTGTATTAGCGCTGTCAGTTATTCACTGACAGCAAGCCTATGAGGACACGCCGAAGGCGGGTCCTCATCGGCTCCCGTACAAGGCAGACTCGGACGCCATTTTCTGGCGTCCGATTGCCACAGCAACCCAGCGATTGCATCACTGGGTTGCCGATCGGGTGAAAACCTATCAGATGCTGCGCTCTATTGAGCGCAGCATCTGAGGGGTTAATCTGCCGGATCGGAGAGTAGCTCCGGTCCTGGCAGTTACAGGAGGGTGCCAGCTGTATAATACAGCTGTCACCCCGCAGTGATAGTGCCGGCTCTGCTTCTGAGCCCGCACCATCACTGCGCCGTATATATACGGCGCTTTGCGGGAACCACCTCCCGACAGCGCCGTATATATACGGCGTATGTCGGGAAGGGGTTAAAGAAGTGCACATCAGAAATTGAAAATTTGACCTAAACAGGAGCATCAATGACCCTTGGTCATGAAAGGGGTTAACAACTAAGGCTTCATGCCCACTTCAGTCTTTTCCTTCAGGGTGCTAGCTGTTTCTCTGACGGCTAGCACCCTGATCCATTCATTTCAATGGGGCCATGAACACTCCAGTTTCTTTTGACGGTCCCATTGCTCCGTTCGACAAAAGTAGAGCATGTCCTACTTTGGTCCGAGATACCGTGATCGTGAGGCCCATGCAAGTCAATGGGGCTGTCAAAAAAAACTGAAGGCACACGAACGGCCGGCCGGGCAGAAGTACATTAGAGATATTACACTAATTGGCAGCCACTTCTCTCTATCCAGCACTGATCGAGAGAAGAGGCTGCTGATAGAAATAAAATAAAAAAGCAGTTCACACGTACCCCGGTCATTGTCTTGGTGAGGAGTCCCTCTTCTTCCTCCAGTCCGACCTTCCTGTATGACGCTGCAGCCTGTGATTGGCTGCAGAGGCGGTCACATGGGATTAAGAGTCATCCCAGGAGGCCGGCGTTCTGACGTCATCCAGTCTGGCCTTCTGTTATTACTTTTATCCCATGTGACCTCACTACAGCCTGTCATTGGCTGCAACAGTGACATGGGATGAAACGTCATCCCAGGAGGCAGGGCAGGAGGAAAAAGCAGGGAGTTCTGGGTAACTATAAACGGATTTTATTTTTTATTTCATTAGAATTGTATTTTGCGAGCGCCGAGCATGGTCATTCTTCAGCGCTAGTCACTGTCCAGGGTGCTGAAAGATACCGCCGATCAGTGCAGCCCATTAACTCTTTCAGCACCCTGGACAGTACTATGCTCGGCGCTCGGAAACACTGAGTGCACACAAAAACCACACGGATATCAAAACGGGCACACGGATCCGTCAAAAACGGCCGATAAAACGGTGAAGGAAGTGTGCATGAGGCCTAAGAGACATAACTTATTTTTCGACTGATATAGCTGAGGGCTTTTTTGGCAGGACCAAATAGGTTTTTACTGGTATCATTTTGGGGTATACACAAACGATCACTTTTTATTGCATTTTTAGAAGGCAGAACGTACAGAAAACAGCAATTCTAGCATTGCTTTTTTTTTTTTTTTTTATTTATAGCGTTCACCTTGCAGGTTAAATAATAGTTTGGGTCATTATGGACATGGCAATATAAATTTTGTAGTTTAGGGTTTTGTCTTTTTTAATTCCACGTGCACAGGATTACCTCAGAACTTCTCCGACAGCAATGGAACAGGATGCTTTTCCTAGGTCAGCGTCGGTCATTGTGGAGGTTTCTACAAAGAACACATTGAAGAACCGGAAAACAGCTCCATCATCTTCCATCACCTTCTCTTGCACCATTAACCCCTTCAGGACTGAGCCTGTTATGGCCTGGAGGACGAAGCCGATTTTTTCAAATCTGGCATGTGTTACCTTATGTAGTAATAACTTGGGAATGTTTTTACCTATCCAAGTGTTTCGGAGATGGTTTTCTCGTGACATTGTACTAGGTTAGTAAAAAAAATTTGCTTGATAAATTTCATATTTGTGTGTGAAAAACACAAAAATGTATAAAATATGTAAAACATTTAACTTTGGAAAAATTCAATTTATCTGCTTGTAAGACAGGACTGTAATACCACAAAAAATTGTTACTATTTCATATATCCCATATGTGTACTTTATGTTTGCATCTTTTATTGAACATTTTATGTTTCCAGGACGTTACAAGGCTTAGAACTTAAAGGAACAGTGTCATCACAAATTATTTTTATATATGTTAAAGATGTTAGTGCTTTATTAAAAACGTTTATATTCATTTGTGTGTTTGTGTTTTACTTTCTTATTTTTACACTTTTTCTTCCCTATGGGGGCTGCCATTTTTTGTTCCATTTCTGTCTGTGTCGATTAACGACACATACAGACATGGAATACGGCAGCCACAGTCCCATAGGGACTGCGAACGGCTCCCGTCCCATTGACTTCAGTGTACGGCGTCTGTGTGGGAACTGCGCATGCGCCGCTCCCACACAGTCCAATTCAAAATTGGCGCCGTCCGGCGCCATTTTCCTGTGGACCGGAAGTCGCGGCCGGACAGTAATATTACTACTTCCGGTCGCGGCTTCCGGATTTGTGCACTTGGACCAGCGGCAGCAAACGGAGCGGACGGGCCGGAGGGAGCCGCGGCGGCAGGAGCAGGTAAGAGATTTCAATGTATGTTCGTGTTTGTGTGTGTTTACTACTGTATGTAAACCTACTACACTGTGTGTTAGCTCAAAAAATGGCGACACACAGTGTAGGAGGTTACACCGTTCAAACCCCTCGTTTATCCCGGCACTAGCCAGGATAAAGGAGGGGGGGATGCTGAGAGCTCACTAGAGCGAGGGCTTTTAACCCAATGTTGCAATGCTGCAATTTTGGGAATAGCTCCATCTAGTGACCAAAAATGGGTAGTATTATAAATTAGAATTAATTTATAATATTTCCTGACTCGTGAAAAAAATAAAAAAAATTTGAACAATGTTTAATCACCCACACACTAAATGTTTAATTTAAAAAAAAAAAAAAACATGTTTTTCTGGCAACACATTCCCTTTAAGCAATTTCTCATATTTAAAAAAAAATAAATAAATTCAAAAGCCAATTTTTTCAGGGACCAGTTCAGTTCTGAAGCGACTGATGGCCTTATATATTAGAAAGACCCCATAAATCACCCCATTTTGAAAGCTGCACTCCTCAAAGTATCCAAAACCACATTTAGAAAGTGTTTTAACCCCATAGGTGCTTCTCAGGAATTAAAACAAAGTAGAGGTGAAATTTACAAATGTCTTTTTTGCCAAAATTAATTTGTAACAGTTTTTTCTGTAACACAAGGTTTTACACAAGTTGCAACGAAACATATATTGCCCAGATTGTGCAGTCTTTAGAAATATCCCACACATGGCCCTAGTGTGTTAATAGACAAGCACAGGCCTCAGAAGCAAAAGGAGCACCTAGTGGATTTTTGGGGCCTCTTTTTTAAAATATATTTTAGGCACCATGTCAGGTTTGAAGAGGTCTTGTGGAGCCAAAACAGTAAAAAAAAACAAAAAAGTGGCCCCCATTTTGGAAACTACACCCCTCAATGAATATCTAGGCGTATAGTTAGCATTTTGACCCCACAGTTTTTATGCTAAAATGTATTTGAGAACGCACACACACGGAATAAAAGAAATAACCCCAACATATGTAAAGCAATTTCTCCCAAGTACGGCTATACCCCACATGCAGTAAAAAAAAATTTAATGAGAAATTAACCCTTTGACGGATCCATTTATTGCTTTTTGTTTTTTACTCCGACCTCCAAGAGCCATAACGTTTTTATTTTTCCATCAATAGAGTGGAGTGAGGACTAATTTCTTGTGGGACCTATTATAGTTTTTATTGGTACCATTTTTTGGTACGTACAACTTTTTGAGCACTTTAAAAAAAAAAAACATTTCCAGCTAAGGTTACCCAAAAAAACAGCGATTTTGGCAGTTTAACTCACACGGTGAACGCCGTAAATAATTTAAAGGCATATTGTAACAGTTCGGACTTTTACGGACGCAGCAATACCAATTTTTGTGTATTTTTTTACTCTG